>NC_051183.1:52807453-52961388 GCF_013339695.2 Rhipicephalus sanguineus
GCTGGTTTTTTTCGTTTCTTCAAGTTCCTAACCAACTGGCTGTAAAATGATAAACCGCGGTCTGAGAACCGCGCGGGAAACTTTTGCCGCCCTTGTGCTATCATAAACACTAACATTTCTTGCTTTCCTTTGGAAGACAAAGGTTGCGCTCGTCTCTGTTTTGAAGATATTTGCATTCATGTAAAAATTTATTGTGCCTATATTAACGATGTTGGAGGAATAAAACGTTGTTTTGCCTGTCTTATTTTGGCAACTAAAACGCGTTCCTTTATTGCATAAATGTCCGGCATATATATAGTAATATCTCATGATGTTTATTTTTCCTGACACGCAATACATGCATACAGTATACTCTGCAGCACAGCCTTTGTATTTTCGGTTCCAGAAAGATACGCTCATGATATGGTCTTTGCTCACCCGTACAGAAGTACCGTACATTAGTCGACGAAAGGCTCGTCTTCGTGAGCATTATGATATTAAATAAGAAATGGAAACGTTCGAAATAAACGTACAACGGAACACTCTTACTTGAATCAATGTCGGTCCGAATAAATGGGCGCCATTGGCTTTATACGTTTCCTATGCTAAAATGTGGTCATCGTCTTTATTGAGTGTGAACAATGAGACAATAAAAATGGTGAAAATTAATCACACGGTCTCCTATGCATTTGAATAAGGTGACTCGAAGGCGTAAGCCATCTTATTTTTCCTCTATGTCAATTGTATTGCTTCCCGGACCCCCCTCCCGAAGGCTTTCTCCTCCAACATGATTTTGCAGTGTCTCCAAGATGGGAGGCATTGGAAGATCTTTGCACCTCACGTGGTTTTTCATCGCCTTCAGTATCGGGTCCCGTTTGACCAAGCGACTGTGTGATGTTTAACATCATCGTGTGACGTCGTGCCATAGGATGCCATTATTACGGCATTATGACCTCTTTATGACGTCGCAATGAAGTCATAACGTTGCACATTTTGACGACCTGTGACTTCATGTGATGCCATCAGGCGATGACAACTATTTGCATCAATCATGTTCCCGACGCCGACCGTCACTTTTCGCATTTGATCAGGCATCAAAGGTTTCCTCCGTAATAAACGTTGCACGATCCTAACAATGTCATTATCATTTCAAGAACGCGTCGCGACTGTCCCATGTACTCCGTGTCCAAGATTTTTTTTTGCGCTCTTTGTCCTTACGTTGCACAACTCCTCTTTTATAGCTATGCTCACTGGCGTTTTCAAAGCCCGACACAAGCGCTTAATAAATGAAATAACTTTGATGAATGTATGGTGTGCGGTGAGTAATGGGTTCACTCAGTGCGCCCAGATTATCGACCACACACAAGATGAGCCAATTAATATGAAGGAATGATTTGTATTGTTACAGCGAGTTGTGATGAGATGGCTTTATTTATAGAAGACAGACGATGGTGGTAACGCACTGCAGCCTTTGATTGATTGATTGAAGCCTACCAATTTTGGCACATGCCCACTCCGGGGGCTTGGCCAAGAAAAATTATTGTAGCCTATGGATGCCAATTACATTAATTATTACCTCCCTACTACTGAAGTAGAAAAAAACGCGAAGAGCAATCAAATTACAAAATGTATTACAGCTGATGGAGGATAATTACATTAATTATAATTTTGAGCCGACCAGACAGCTGAGTTTACCTGACCCGACCAAATTTGGCTCTATGACTTACTGGCTTCAAGGCTCGTCGTTCTCCTCTTCTTGTCTTCTTCCACTTCGCCTTTCGCATGTCCGTTACCATGTGAACGAGGGGAACAATAACGCACAAGCTATAGGACTCATTGACCGCATGCGACGTTATGCAAAACACCGTTGCAGCGTCGTGGGAAACAACAGTCGTTTTTCTCTTCTCTCCATCTCTTTTTCCTAGTGCAGCGTAGCCACGGGCGTTCAGCTCTGTTTATCATCCTTCCCTTTGTTTTATCATTCCTTTGTCTAAGAGTTCTGGTGCATGATTTTACCTTGTGGGTAGGTGTTCCTGAATTATGTGAATATTGATGCTCTTTATTGTAGAAACATGTTGTTATAATGGTTTTGAGTAGTGAACATTTCTGTGAAGGTGGAGTATCACATCAGTGCAGATACAGAATTTCAGGCCATATTTTGGTGGATGTCGCTATTTTCTGCTCGCAACTGCGGTCAAGCGCACTGCATTGGGAGGTAGAGGGGCGTAAGACTTCTGTGGTGCGGTGTCTTTATTCGTCATACTGCTTGATCGCTTACGTTTTCTTATTGGCAGCGCGCATCAGTAATTGGCATCTCCATATTAACATCCTACAACAGCTCCATATCAAGCGAAATAGTTCAGCACCTTTTGTGTAACCGAACTCACGCTTCGTAACGCTGTTCAAATCTGGAAAGGCGATTAGTGTATCTGATACATGAGAGACTGGCTGCATCTTCAAGGTGCAAATATGATTTCGACTTTATCACAATGTCTCATCTGTTTTAGAACACGTTTCAAAGTAAAACTGACACTTCTTGTTTGTCGGTACAGGAGCAGGAGGAGAAGAAGTAAAACGAAAAGAAATGGAAAAACGTTATCCTTCTAGTGGAGAGACCGGAAGAGGTTGCGTAGAGGCTCATAAAATTGAGCCTTGTCGATGAAAGCTGCTTGGTAGAATTTGTATTAACTGAATCCAGACACAGGAAAAGGTGATTTAACTATCATTCCCAGTTTAAGACACGACGCTTCGAGTAACTGTAAATTTCTTCAGTTTGCACAACTTAATAATAAATATATATTATTGAGCAAATTATTTTTGCGGCATGTTTCGCTGATGAGGGCACTGTTCAGACCTGCACCGCAGGTCTGAACGCTTGGCTGACCTGTTTTGCCTGCCGTTCAGTGTGACCAAAAATATAAATCGATAGTGAAATTCGCTGCAGTCTCAAATGTGTCCGAAATATGAATTGCCCCTCATGTAAATATTATTAGCTTGAAATAGGATATTGTGTCATTGTTTGCGTAAAGATAGCGTTACTGATTTTGAAAGATTGCGCATCGTATTATTACTGAGGAGTAATAATATGCTTTATTTTCTAATACAAGCGCTCACCATTTACGCCATAAGAAGGACCAGAATGCGGGAAAACAACATTAACCAAAGCTACATCAACTACTCGAAAACAGATGCTGGCACCACGCGTCTGTTTTGAATGCAGAATATTCCCATGTTATGGGCACTGGCTAGTGTATACAGCGCGTACGTCCAAGCCCTCAGAGTATTCAACGAACTTATCCAGACAGTTCTCAGGGATGTCGTTGTAATCGGTAGCCCATAGTTCGTAACCTGGAATAAAATGCATATTAGAGATGAGTTTCAAGAGGTCAGAGAAGTAAGCTTTCTACGCTTAAAATGCAAAATCTACATGAAAAGATAAACGGGTACTCGTTTCATAAATCAGAAAATAGAAGCCATTGTTGGGCTTTGCCTACTCGTATGCTTCCCAAATGCTTCCGAAATATTTCAAGATATTCAGTTGTACGAAATAAATTAACGTTTGTTTTGTGGTAGATCAGCTTCTTGAGTTCCCTGGCTGAATCGCGGCATAAACATATTTATCAACAGGAAAAGAATACTAACATGACTGGAAACTTGAAAGCTGCTGATTATCTATTTCGGAAAGTTTTTATTGCAAAACCTTGTTTTTAAACATCTACAGATAGCATACCTAAAACCGCTTATATACGCCTACGTATATTTAGCTCACGCATCATACTATCCACTTGCCTAAATTAAAGTCCACAATGCGCGCTGTCTTTGTTGGCCTTCTTCCCTTGTGTTGTAGAAATGATTTGCATGTTTAACCTGGGCTGTCATTATAAGAGGCCGGATATTTAGGCATTAAAACAGGTGGTTTTAGGCGCCGAAAATAGGCAGGCAAAACAACATTTTACGCTTCCAGTGTCGTAAATATAGGTGCAATAAATTTTCACATAAGTGCAAGTAATTTTAAACGAAGAGGTGCCTGAACTCTATCTACGACAGGAAAACAAAAATGTTATTGCCCACGATGGCACAAAGGCGCCTACAGTTGAGCATTGACGTGCAGTTGCGCTTTGTCCCTCACGGTTAGCACAACACAGTTTTTGCCGAGTTATCCACAGTGAGTCAAGTGTCCACTGTCGAATAAACACACTCCTTGGTGTCTTTTCGGCATGACTGTGAATGGCAGAGCAGGAGCAGATAACCAGATCCCTAAAAGACCAGAAGGGATGGATTTCTCCTATGGGCCGGGTTTAATCTCGCAGTGAACCACTGGCGTAGCCTGGGGAGGGTTCGCAGGGTTGAACCCTGCCCCCACCCCCGTGAGTTTGCGGTTTTGAATATATATATATATATATATATATATATATATATATATATATATATATATATATATATATATATATATATATATATATATATATATATACACAAACGCCGGCACGCAAATACATAACATTTGACTCACCACCCGCCCCCTTACAAAATATCGGGTTACGCTACTGCAGTGGTCACCTTACAAAGAAAATTACGAACAAAACAAAAGCCGCGTGCACATCACATTTTTCTTTCTTTTTTTTTTTTTTTGCTCTGCACTCTCCTTTCCGCTGACGGCTCTCCGCGTTCTCGCATTCGGCAACCGCTCGTGCCATATCAGTGCGGCGGCGAAAGCTCGCCGGCGTATTCCACTTGACTGCTGCTAGCGGTTGTCTCCGGGAGTTGGTTGAACTACAGGACTAGGTTGAACCCCCTAGTTCCGAACAGTCAATGTTGCGCGGTAAAATGAGTAGAGGTCTGAAAATGCATCCGTTAGCAAAACTTGAGGCTAAATGATGGTAATATAAGCGCCAAGCTTGAAAATAGGCATCTTTAGGCATTTGTAAGCATTTAGGGACAAACGCCAAAAATACGCCTTTAGAGGCACTATAAAAAGCACTATAAAAGCCCTGTTTAACCTGTAATTCCTGCTCATGTGCCAAAGTGGCACGATAGGAGCTAAAGGAACAAAACAGGTATTTGCTTAAAATCTGGTCTCAGCTCATTTTCATCAATAAATTTAAATTATACTTCCAAAAGCGCGCTGTGTAAATGCATTCCGGCTTACTTGCTCTTTTTTGATAACATAATCACCTTCCGCGCGACAAACACATTGATGAATCTGGAGTAGTTATTGGAGCCTCAAGAGAACATGCCGCTACCTACTGTAACAATCATAGCCTTACGCGTATATGTCCACTTTTTCCTTTTGTCTTTAATTATTTTGGTTCATAGCCAGATAATTAGCGTGAATATTTCTGCGCAACGTCAACATATTCTTACGTCGGCGAAAGGGTTAATTATCATGCGAGTAACGGTTTACTATAGAGTTAAAACTCCATTTAACAAAGCGTCTACTATGCTCGAATTATTTCATTGAATCAGGAAGTTCGTGAAATCGAGAAAGATTTAGCCTTGGTCGCTTTGGGATGTTAAGCGCAACAAAGCAACCACCATTAAATAAACCAATTAATGTGCTAGATACCTTCTTTTCCAGAAAAAAAATGTTTATTTTTTTGGGTCGGACGCATGCTTTCTTTGGTCACCGCATCTGCATCAAGATTCCTGAAGCCGACGTTTATTCAAAGTTTTTAAACTGCTTGACTCGTGAACGAACACGTAAGCTCACGACGCCACACACTGAGCAAAATGCACATTCGGCAACCGTATAATTCAGGCAATTTAAATTCACATGGATTCAGATATCAAACGGACGAGCAACACACGGAATGCTTTCAGGCTGGCTTATGGCAGCAGCCTAACATTTCAAGTGCGCTTATAAAAGGTGACTGCGTAATAAAACTAAAGATGCAGCCGTGTTGTTTTTGCTCAGTGCACGAATTTAACAGTACCTTGAAATGCTCTTAGGTTCTAGTAAAATCATACTGGTCATGTTCTTTGTTTAGGAACCGTAGTTTTCTTAATAGTGCATGTGCCTTACTGTGAAACACGCGACTACATCGCAATTCTCATAGACCTCATGTTGATGACGATCACAATTTGTTCTGGATCGGTTTTGCTTCAAAACTTCGTGATCTGGAGTTGTGTTTGTAGTCTACTTATTTTGGTAATGCGAACGTGCGCTGCCTTAAAAGCTCTTACTTTGGTAAATGCTCTACACTTTCTGCACTGAATACAAGATATCGCAGTTACCCACCTCCACTAGGAAGATCAGCTGTCGGAGGAACGTAGAATACATCACAATTTCCACCAGAATATGCAAGGACATCGGTGAAGGTCCTCCCATCTGTGAAATAAAAATCAAAATACTGCGCATAACTTCAAAACAGCAATGCCTGTGTATGATTTCTCGCGCAAGAAGACACGTTTTGTAGCACTTATAAAGCAGCAGTTCGAAATTATCTCACAAAATCTTCACTTTGAGTTCCTTGCTCCTGGAAGTAGTTATCTTGACACAGTTGCAATTTCTGGCTTTTCTAGCCTTCTTTTGCGGTACATATACTTCAACTTGTTTCCACAAACGCTGCCCCTCGTAATAACATGCATGTCGCCACTGGTTAGTTCAGCATTTATGCCCTATGGGACAGATATGCTGAACATTTGTTATGGGAAGTGCTCATCAAAGAATATGGATCGTTGGACTTAAATGCACGACCCTTGATGATTGCCGGTTTCCGAGAGGATGTGCTGGTCGGCGTGACGAGGCCCACCGAGCCGCACCACTTTTATAAACAAAACCGATTTGGCTTGGTATTCATACACATTTTTCTATGTGAGTACTTATTTGTGTCCCCGTCTATGTTATTTGTTTTTCTTTCCCTTTTTCTTTGGTCTTTCATTCCTTCTATCTTCCTTTCCTTTGCGTTCCCCCTTCCAGAAAGAGCAGGCAAACGTTGTGACACGGTAAGTGGCAGTTGTCGGCTGTCCACCCTCCCCCCCCCCCCCCCAACCTATCTTTCCTGTGTGACTATGTGTGTTTTGTGTATCAAAACCTCATAATCATAATAATAATTACACTAATATTGGGCAGTAGGCATACGCAGCTATCATAGCGCGAAGCTAGAGGAATAGATGAATTCACGCTCGTGAACGTGAAGAGCGCAGTAAATTTGATCTGTATAATAAGTATAGGAACATGATTTCATGGCTTTCCGATTGTATGTTGCGTTTATGAGCGTAGATCTGCAGAAAGGCCCAACTTGAATGCTTGTATTTTAGTCTAAAATGCTGACCTTGAGAGACAGACAGACAATGAACTTTATTAAGATAGTCCTGAGGAGCACCGCAGCCGTTCAGGGCGGCAGCGCCGCGGGCCGCTCCCACGTGGGGACGGGGAGGCCAAGCCTCACCGCCGCGTCGTGGGCCCTCTGGACGGCCCTTAACTGGTGTAGTAGATTCGAGCTCCTTAGCTCGGAGCACCACTCTTCCTGAGAGATGTACTTTTTAATAAGGCTACGACATTAATAGACCAAGTATGAAAATGTCGCGTTCTCAAATGTAATTTGTGAAATATCATGCACAGTGTACATGCCGGTACATCCACTTTTAAACATCTGCACGGGCCAGAATCGCTACTGCATCTTCAACGTGTCCCTAAGTGATTGTTTTAAGTGCGAATGCACTTTATTGGGAACCCAAGCTCAAGTTTGCGGCGCGACGACAGCGCCGCGCCAGCCGCGCTGCGGCTCTGTCGGAAAACACTGAACCGTCGCGCGGCCGACTCAGCCCCTTTCACGGTAGCGGTAGCGCACGTGCGCTCGCGTTCTTCTCTCGGTGCGGGTAACTGTGGGGCCGTCAGCTCGGCACGTTGAACCGAGAGGCTTGCTGTGCGAAGCTGCGCATTTCCACGATGGCAGAAGCGACCCCGCGGAAGCGCAAGCGTGGTCCGAAGTATTGCGGTTTAGTGGCCAGCCACAACAGTGCAGACAAGGCACACGATTCACGTGTTAAACTGTATCGGTTCCCGGGCGTGTCGCACGAGAAATAAAGGCGGCAAGCGTGGATAGCTGACAGCGCTGTCTCGCCTTCTATTTTGGCTGTCTGAGTTCATCGCTTTCGTTCGTTCCGACTACCTGAATCGGTAAGTAACGGGGCGCATGCACGCAGCGACTACAGTAATGATTACTCGCTGTCTTCTCGCATTGTTAAAGTCCAGTTACGGTTGTAGGTGAAGCAACTTTGTGTTTTGATTCCCCGTGCTCGTGAGACCTACCCGTCGTTGTTGAACGTTCACATTCGCGTTATACCGTTAGCGTTGCGCGGTTGGTTGAATCATCGCCTCCTGAGGCGCTGGTTGAATTCAACTGAACTCCGCACATTGTCAGAAGTTCGGCGCCTGCATTTCACGCGTCGGGAAGGCTGCTTTATCACGCCGGAACGGACGTCTGTGCATTTTCAGCAAGCTTTGACATCGTTCTGCAGGTTTGCTTTGTTTTTGTCACTTTATTGGGGTGATATATATTTAAGCCGCTAAATATAACTGGCACTTCATACATGCTTTGCAATTGCAACCTTGAATTAACCACCTTCTGACTTTGTGCGATTTTCTAGCCGCGTTCACGCAACATGTTTTATACGCCTGTCAAGTCGGTATCATAAAAAGAGACTGCAAGCATGACGCGAGAGCCGAAAAAACGAGGCGAGCAGTTCATCTTGCTTTACAGTGGTTGAAGCTCAGCTAGCTGCCTCGCGTCTTAATCGGCGGGTGATTCTCCAGCGGCACGGAGGACTTGACTCTAACCTTCTCAGGAAGCAGTGCCATGGCCGTATAATCTTTTTTTCGCACGCCGCAAACGTTTGTTCACGAAAGTACACGGCTGCTACTGTAAGCATGCCATATCAAAACAACAATCATATGATTCGTAGTCCACGCCGCAGAACATCGATAGCGTGTACGGCTTCATTTCGGAGTGCATGTGGACCATTATTCATCTTTAACGTGACAGAATGAGACTTACCTCGAGGTATACGTCCTACACGGTGTAATCGCGACTTGGGAAATGCATTTCGCTTTGAGTCGGGCGTGGTTGTCGTCGATCGTCTGCTCTTCACCGTTAACGTGATTGACGAGCTTTCCTCATTTTATCAAGTTCGCTTTGCGGAAGTGCCAGTCAAGCTTAAAGATCCTTTTGAAGCCGCACTGCACGCGGTACATTGTGAGACGCCGCAAGTGAACCGCGAGAGCTCTGCACGTGCACGGAAGCGAGCGGCAACGCGGTGGCGAGAAGGGAAAGCGCTCGCTGATCACGCCCCAGTTTCTCTTTTTCTGCCAGAGATGGCGCTGCCTGTCAAGAGCAGCAGCGCCGCTAAGCGTTGCTTGGGAAGCCTATAAGCGAGCCTGAATCCGCTGTCCCATAGCAACGGCGCGAGGAGCGGAGAGGAGCGTCTGTAGCAACGGCGCAGCGACGTCACGCCCCACGTGACTGCGCGCGCTCCGCCCTCCGCTCCGTGGCTGCGCGCGCCCCGCGCATTGCCTGTGGTGACGAAGGCCGGCGGCGAGACGCCGAACGAAAGCGTGCGAAGCGAGCCGAGCACCCCGAAGCCGATCTGGCGCGGGGACGCGCGATGCGTGAGCGAGCGCGGGCCCTCGAATTCGATCGGCCGGACGCGCGCTTCAAGCGAGACTTCCTGGACCGCAGCTTCGGATATAGCTGCGCGGTGTGCGATCGACTGTGGTTCGACAACAACCTGAGCCCCATCTCGGGCGTGCGCAACGCTGCCAACAAGTTCAACGCGTTGCGGGTTCTTTGGAACGAGTTCGGAAGACAGATCATCATCATCAGTAAAAGTGCTTTGCACTTAAAAAACGGCCAGACCTCCGTGGGTCGGCTGGCGCGTGCTCTCTCGCTGCCGTCTCCTTCGCTCGGCTCTGCAGTTTAGTCGCGCGCGCCCCCTCATAGCATCACCCCGTGCTTCGCACTTCCTCACACTCCCCTTCGGGGAAATGCGGGTTTTTTTTGTGGTGTATGTTACAACTAGAGCCTTTCGCTCAAGTGGTGTGCAAACACTGAATGTATGCCGCATGGTTCTACATAGAGTCAACACATTAAAAATTCGTAAAAAATTACTGAGTCTAGCTTGCGACCTTTTCATAGAGCTGTTCTTTACAGAAGCTATATTGCCATAACCATCAACACCATTATAACATGAGAACGAAGTAATAAAAGCAACAAAAATGCAGCGAATAATTACACATCCAGGCAATGTTTCTCCCCACTAGACCATGTGTAGTTGCGGAAGGTAGAAAAACGGCGAACATTGTTGTCGTCATGTCCGAGAGCCGTAGCGTGTGGAAATATCAATATCATATTTATGGCAGTGCAATCGATGGACAAAATAGACAATAGAGCACGTTGGTATAACTTCACAATATTAACATATTAACAAGGTACCACATAATACAATGCCACAGTAACTGCAAAGTTTGTTAACGTTCTATATTATAGCACCATGCCTCGACAATACATACATATGATATCCTCGCTTGACGTAGGAAACGTTACAACGGCGCCCTCAGAGCAGCGACGACACTCCCAACCCTGCTGTGATGAAGGGTAATAATGTCAGTGGCGTCGAAGGCATCTAACTTTAATGCTTTAGTAACCTTAGTGCTTGGTTACTCAATACGCATTGAAACATTTCATAACGTTAGCTTGGCTTTACCTGTCATTTCCGCTCGTATCAGTGTAACCGCACAATGCCTCAGCAGAGACTCCGGTACCCTTACAGGGCGCTTCAGCTAAAAAACTGGAAGGACCCTTGACATTCGCCTCGAAGAGTAAAACGCGATAGCGTGAACGGGTGCCGTGCTCATCGCCATCTCTATTGCTAGCCTGGCTTTGGTTTTCGGTCGATGCCTCAGCCATGCCGTAAGGAAACGAACGTCTGCGCGCGTAACAGTGACCGTTTAAGACTACACTAAAACACCTGCTGCAAGTACAATTGCGAGGTGCCCACTATACCAAAATTCATCCGTTGGCGAATTCACGAAGGCCCCCTGCGCGTCCGTCAGGCAACACTAGAACCTACGCAGCTGCTGACTTTGTTAATACTTTTGCTGCTGCTGCTGATGATGAATAAATACCTGGCCGCTTTGTAAGTGGGCCTTTACCCTCGTTGCGGAATTCACACGTTTTGATGCCTGTGGCTATTCCTCGTTTCTGCCCCTGTAATATAACATGTGTTACGGAGACTCCCGCCATTATATGGCACGCATATAGCGGTTTTTGCATTGCGATAGCAATTATAGGGACATTCTCGTCTGGTTTTTGCTGTGTCGACGCCGTCAGCGCCCGTATATATATATATATATATATATATATATATATATATATATATATATATATATATATATATATATATATATATATATATATTATATATATATATATATATATAAAGCCACAAAGACAAATAATTATAAAACATACTTCCCGATGCGCGGAATCGAATGGGCGACCTCTCGCTCCGCCGCGCGCGGCGTCAGACGGCTAGGCCACGAAGAGTATGCCTTTCAGCATGCTAACGGCGAGATATTTATATACATCATTTACTTGAGCGTGCTTTCTTGGTCACCAGCGAGAGGCGCGAGGTGCACTTTGCCCTACAGGGCGTGGTCGCCGGTGGGCGCGCTTATTTCGTGAGTAGGGTGGTTTGTGTGTCTTGTGTTTCCAGCGCGACGTCCGCGCCAAAGTTATAGAGCGCACGAAGGTCACTTCACTCGCTGCAGCGGCCGCGTTTGCGAAAGGAGAGCGCTGTTCAAAAAAAAAAAAAAAGAAGTAATAACTGTTACTACTGTTAGTTCGCGATGGACCTGTGTGTGCCTCTCCGTTCGTTTCGTGCGTCCTTCTTAATGTCTGAGCAGCGCGCTTTAAGTGTCGAGCGGTGAAACTTGATAGTTCGCGCTCGTCCTTGTGTGTTCTTTTCGTGCGTCTTTGGCGCTTGATCGACGCGCAGGAAATTTCGAGTTGCCTTCCATTCTTCGTGTTACATTCCAATTTGTTGCTTCGCCGTAGCGGCGAAACTGTGACTTTTTTGTTTTTTGAAGGAGTTTCAAGCACTAGCGCGCCCCTGTGGTGTAACACCTGTTTACCGCGCAATAGGCCTGGTTTCGATTGTCCCTCGAACCTAAGATTTTTATTAATTATAATATTTGAATTTATCTCAATTTTTAGCTCAAGGACAACGGTGACTCTTTGCTCACAACCAACGACGCTGGCATGGAGACAGACACCGGAATTTCTGCGAATCGAGCTCTTTAACACTGTCGAGTTAAAACGTATACCAATACAGAAGACATACCTCAGCCCCTGCTGCTTCAGCAAATCAGCGGCCAGTCCATTTCGAATCGTCGGTTATGCGCTTCGCGCCTCTCAAAGTAATCTGTGCTCCCGCAAAGACTGCTCATTGTTCACAGCAGCACCTACAAACTCACTGTATCTTTCTGAATACGAGCAGAAACTCACCTTGCGTCTCGTATGTAATGGCGTTTTCCTTCTGGTAATCGTAGAGAAAAGTAGCATAAATTTTTTCATTGGAGGTTTTACTGAAATGTTTGCAGAAATAGGGTGCCGAGGTCACTTCATTGAGAAGACCAATCAACAATACAGCAAGATAATCAACATCATGAAACAGTGCTTCTCCAAATACGTATGCTACTAAGCATTATCCCCTGGTATATGTTGATGTGCCTTATCTTGTCAAGAAAAAATATGTTGCGATTTCAGTACGGACGCCCTGGCTAGAGGACTAAAGAATTCACTCCTGTTCAATTCTGTCTGATATACACTACTCACGGATTTAAATAGGACAATTGAGAGTTGAGTAACGTACAGACTTTCGTCTCCACCGTCTTCAGTACGAGTAATATTGGCGTAATTTTGACTCTAGCGCGTAGATCAGTACCAGCATTATCTTTAGAGAAAAGATTATTCACGACATGACGTTGTTATCTTGAGCAATCGCGAATACCAGTCGTTATGTCGAAAAAATTGATGTCTCATTTGAATCAGTAAGTGGTCTACATGGTACTGGGTCAGTGAATAGTAGAATGAGCTAAACTATGACTTTCGAGTTCATATACCTTCGACTACTAAGCTCGCTTTATTCCGTTTATCTTGAAATCTTGTCTTGCGATAGGGCACTGAATGACGATCGCGGAAGCTTTGCACCTCTTTCCTATCAATGTTCTATAGATAGCATACTAGTCACTGTTTACTATAGCCATACGCACGGTTGCAAAGCTTCATTTGTTTCGCGCGAATGTAACACAACCTTTTCGTTCAGGCACGCATGACTTGCACTTCACTGTTGCCCAAATCATATGCAAAATCATCTACGGTTCACTTTACGTTCAATAAGAGGGCATGGGGTAAATTCAACAAGGTTTCTTTGTTCCCTATGGCCCGGAATCTCAATTCCTGTCACTAGTTGCTAACAGGGATGGCCACTCCGTGCATGACGGTACTAACGACACGTCAGCAAAGAGGTTTCACAACATGAATTGGAAAGCGCATACGAGGCAGGTCACAAGATTTCACAAAAAGGCAACGACATCAATGTAGCAGAAGGAATGTACAGTCGATGGTCCATCCTATATTGACCTTTTCATAATGATGAACACCTTCATGTCGGTAATGTAACACGTTGTTCCGTGCGGTCCACCAAAAAGAGAGAATTTAGAAAATCGTAGACATGGTTAGCTTGCGCAAGAGTGCTGTGATGTTCACAATGGCATACATTCGTAACAAATAGGATGTATGTCAAATGTCCATGATCCTTGAGCATGTGCAAGATCACACAAGGCTCAGACATACGCTGCTACCATGATGGCAGATATATAATTATTTACACATATTATTACATTCTTAAAGATTTATGCCGGCAAAGGCCGAAACTGCATCTGTGTGTCTCGAGCGTTACGTGTACAATAATGTCGATACCGCGCACCGTCAATGAAATCTGAAGATACAAATAGTTGTGCGGTGTTCTTATGCGCTTTGCTCGTCCATGTTAAACTCCTTTACATGTCAATGTCTTTTCTAAAATATCGTAGTCATACTTTGCTGATATTTGTGAATATAAGCAATAGTGCCATGCATGTATATCAGACATAACTAACACTTATCTAAACATATTTTTACGATCATATGTGTAAAGGCACCTTTGCAGTTTTTCTTGCTGAGGTGATAACTATTTTACGCCTCTTTCCATTTTTCACTTCAGTGAGCATCACCCCGCATAGAGATGTTTCATTATTACACCTCTTTAAAGAGCAAAGGGTAAATGGAGTTACATATAAAATTCACGAATTCTGTCATAATTTTAAACACTCCGAAAATGTGTGTGGCAGTGAACTGATGAATGAATGCGAAAACCGCATTCCTGACATTCCTTAAGGTGTGAGTGCCCATATTCTATGAAGAATTTTGGTCTTATTGGTCGTTTCATTCTACCAACTTTATATATATTGTCTAAGTAGTTATGCAAGCTAATATTTTATGTATATAAATGGTGTAGGGCATCTCGCTGTTTAGCCAGACCTAACTGTAGGCGCTACTGTGGCTTTGCTCCGTTAAATCATACCAGCCCACGCTACAGGAACCGAAGTAGTGGATATGTATACACAATATCACTAAGTTCTCTGCAAAAAAATTTTGGGAACACCAGAAAAATATTATGCATAAAATATTTAACATTGGTGCATATCCAATATGTAGTTCTTTTTTTGCTATTAACAAACTTGTGACCAGCACAAATCAAAATTGATCCGCACATGGTTCTTATGAAGTTGCATATTTCTCTGAGGCTGGGCGACGTTTTGGTGCCGTGTCTTTGTCACAAATTAGCGCATTATAAAGCGCGCGCGCGGCCGCTTTCAAGCAGCTACGAGACAGAACGGCGCGAACCGCTCGCCCAAGAAGCGCGAAAGACGAAAAACAAGCATCAAATAACGCCGGCGCGCCGCATTCTCCTCGCCCACTGGAGCCAGACGCAGTCAACACGATCGAACGCCCGACAAAGCCTGGATGTTTCTAGAAGGAAGGGGGGACGCATCCCCGAGCGATGCCGCCGCGATTCGAACCTACGAGAAAGCTCTCGCCCTTTCCCCAGGCTTAGCTGTACTACGCGCCGGAGAACACTCCCGACGCTTCTAGAAACCAGGGGAGAAGGGATAAAAGCATGCGACGACGGGTAGTGCAGTCAGTGAGGGAGTCAGTCGAGAAGATGTGAAGTCAGTGAAGGAGTGGCCCGGTGATGGTGAAGTTATGCGAAGTGTGGCTCCGTTAGCCAAAGAAGACGTGTTTATGATGGTGTGCGGTCAGTCGATCGTGGATCTGGAAGAATCCGATGACGACGCCGTGTGAGCCGTGACAAGTCACGACGACGGTTGAGCTACGACGATCAACGCTGGAGCTGGCGTGAGTGTTTCCTTGAAGAGAAGCATTCGTTTACCGTCCAAGTATTGTGGACTGGATACGCCATTATCTATTCAGGACTTTAACTGTCGTTTAATAGTTGTAATGCATGCGATTGCATTCGTAGCGTGTGATCTGTTTGTTTAGCTCCCGTTGTGTAAACACCATCTGAATTGTACTGTGAAGTTGTAACTGGTACCAGCCGAGTGTGCATGTGTTTGTATTATTTGTATTGCCTTAACTGAGAATATATTTCGTTTTCGTTTGTGTTATCGACTCTCGGCTCTGACTCGGTCTTTGGACCACAACCGGCGTTCGCTGGCGCACCAAAGGACCAACTCTAAATTGTCCGCGCTTTCGTGGTGCGTTTTCGGAGGGCCTTGACGCCAGCCCTTAGAATCCGCCCGGCGATTGCCAACCCGATTAACGGGATTAGTGACAGTCTTTTAGAGCGCAGCTCTTAGGCGCCCGTTCCTGCGTTCAGCGGAGTCGCCGTTGGCGTCGGTGGCGTAACCGATAGAGCGAGCGAATACGAAAGAGAATTAACGCGGAGTCTGTCGATATCACGAGCCACAGGCCTCTAACCTAGCTTTTCTTCCTCATCGCGCGCGCTGGCCGCTCGGTCGGAGCTCGTGCGCATGCAGGGCTGGCACCTGCACTGCGTCTGGCTTGTAGCATAGGGCGGAAACAAATCAAAACCAAGAAGTACAGGCCGAACACAAGCCCTTGTATCCATCAAGTGAATTACTTTCATGACCAAGATTACTCGGTCACGAAAGCGCTTGTATTCGCGCTTCAATTCAAGCACTTGTATTCAGCAAGTGAATTACTTTCGTGACCGATTCATGACAGCCCCCGATGTGGGTTGGGCCAATCGTCTGAGAAACAATAAAAGCAACTACAGGACGAACATAAGCAGCTACACTCTAAACGTTGTAACTGATAAATGTGATTTTGTGCCCTTATAAAGCGAGGGTTACATTAGTTTTGAGCTTATAAATTCTAAACTCGGTAACCCTACTATCGCTAAACCGAATGACATTTATTTGGTTACCAGGTTTAGAGTGTGGTTTCGCTGGTCTTAACGAGGCTGTCTGGATTTCCCTTGGTTCACAACGCCTGAGATGCACAGAGTGGCGTGCGTTACACTCGAGCGCTGGCAGTTTCTGTGGTCATATGTAACGAATGCTACACTGCTACAACTGCGGACAGCCAAAACTTCAAACACAGTTGGCGTTGCCCCATCACGAAGCTGCTCTCACAATTCGCATTAGAAGGTATCGTAATCGTCAGTGAAATTTTGTGTAGAAGAAAGGGCGGCTTGCGGTGTGGTTGTCACTTTGCGTGCGCTTTCCCTGGGCCTATAATGTCTGGCAGTCCTGACTTCCAGAACGTGTTTATCTTGTTTAGATGCAGTTTCCAAAAACTTTTCACAAAGAATATGAAAAGCTTTCTAGTTTCGCTTTGCTCTATTCCTACGAAACATAGATTTTTAGTCGAGGAAATAACGAACGCCAAGGGACTTACTAGCTAGCATCTTGTTCATGGTTATATGTAATTTGAGCTTGAACACTCTTCTCGGCTTCGTTCACATCAGTTGCCTGAACCTTCAGGCAAGTAAAGTCGCGGCCCCATACAGGGTCGTCCGTATATGTGGCCAATATCATGTAATAGGGAGAACTTGCATCTGCTTTCAAGCTCTGAAAGAAATTAAAACCAGACTTATTCATAGTTTAACACTAATTTTTGCAACGTCTAGCAGTGTTTAGGTGGAAATTGGTTGCTCTCAATCTCGCATTCTAAAAGATCATGTATGTAAAAGAATACCTGATCACTTGTCGACTAGAGAAAGAACACATTCACGAGCTGCTCTTATCATGTTTTGCCATAGATTACCTACCATATGATTATACTCTACAGATGTCACATTCAGACTTTTAGTGAATTGGTTGGCGCCACTTTGTGTCCTCTGTGGTAAAAGACAGTGATATGATGGCATAGAAGAGACAATGTCATGTGGTAGAAGAACACAAGTAAGAGGGTCGTGATTGTGAAAGGTATCCTGACTACTCCACAGACGAGCAATGAGGCTAGCAAAATCACTGGGCAATGATGACGCCATCTCCGCCTAAACTTATTCTCGCTTCCAATAAGGCATTTTTAAGCGAAGAAGGAATTAAAAAATGTTCGGAAAAAAGCGAAAGACAGTGAACAGGGTGAGCGCTAGGGTTAGCGCTCGCCCTTTCCGCTGTCTTGTCCTCTCTTTCTTATGATCGCTTTATTTTTCGTATTTGGGTAAAAATGTTTAATGTTATACATCACTAACTCGTCTAACAGGTAGTTAGTGAGTTCTATTCAGCTATTCACGCTTCTAGCCACCGCACAGTTTTTTTACGCAGATGTTTGTGATTTCCGTTTCTCCTCGTGCGCGTCATCTTCATTGTCACCATGTGCTCTTGATTTGCGTCACGTGTACGTTCTGTGCCCTTGCCGGCCAGAATATTGAAATGGAAAACAGTTGTGCGAATACTGGTTAGCCTATAAAAAGACGTGGTACAAACTAATGCATGCAGTTGGCACAGTGCACGAGTCGAGACTACTTGAATATGTCCTGTTCAAAGTGCTATTCAAATTGAGTGAAAATGAAAAAAGAAGTCTCCGCGGAAATTACACAGTCGACGCTTACTTCCAACCGGTTAGTTTCGTGACATCTGAGTATATATTTTAAACTCAGGGCACAGCAGATTTAAAAGCAAGAAAAATTGAGTCTTGTGAGCAAGCACACGTCCACCGACTAGGGAATTCCTAATTATTCTGGCATAAAAATACAGAAGGCTAGATTACGCACATATAGGCAAATTTTTTGGTGGATTCTAGATGGATGTTTCTGCGAACAATACGTAGACTGCACACCAAGTGTGGTACGAGTTCCGTTAGTTGTGCTACAAATATTATATTGGACACATTCATTGGCGCGTGCCTAGCAATCAAGTCAGCAATGAAAATGCTTCCAGAGGTATTCGTCTCGCACAACACTTTAAAAAGTACAGTTCGGGCAGCAGGCTATGACAGATGTGTTATCCTAGGCAGTTGTCACAAACTACTGACGCGAAAATCACTGCGCAAAAATGATATCACGCAATTTGCCCATATGTACATGATATGCCCTTTGCATCATTACGTTCTAAAAGATGAAGTTTCGACGCTCGTAGACGCTTTTGGTCTGTGAGAATCTTTAGATGTGCATTGCGCGGAGTCGAAAATGTCCCTGCTGGTGTGATATGTAAAGTAGGAGCCATTTTGTCAGATTTTCTGCTTGTCTCCTTTTCTGTGCCTTGTCAATGCAGGCTGCCCTATGTAGGACACCGTGGCAATTCATATTCACTCATTATTAGCGTGCGCAAGTTTCGTATCATTGAAGACAAACATGCGAATCCAGTAATTCCTTGGTACATTAAAACTGCCCACATTTTTACAGAGTTCTGTTTCCTTATTGGCATTAAAAATCTCATATACTTGATTCAATCTAGCGTATTACTTTCTTTTATCTTAAAATAAGCTATCTTCTTGACAGGTAGTAAATTCTACGACTGTCAAATAAATATTTCATAGCTTTCTTTGCAGGCTGGTTCTTACAAATAAAGGATTACGTAAGTGTGGCAATTGATTTCGCAAAATCACCCGTGATGCGTTACTGTATTTCATGAAGAAACAGCAATAATGAAAGAACATTTCTGATCTTCAGGCTTATTTTATATACTGGCTACTAGGGAATATAACGGCTACTCCGACACCTCGCACGCCTACAAAGCTTTTGCTGTACTCAGGTAGGATGCTAAACTTCATTGTACGATTCACTAAGCAACTGCAAGCAACTGCATTTTTCAGTACTTCCATATATACAATAATTACAAAATTTGGGGGACAAACCTGTGATTTTGGTGGCATGAATTCACTAGAACCATCATAAGAGCACCAAAATCGAGCCTGGAATAACTTATTACAAAAAAAAGTGAAATCTTTCTGTACCCATGTTCTAAGGATCCAGTTTTCTATAACGACAATATTTTCAATTTCTTCTGCTTCGACCAAAACTAACGCGTTATCCATTTGTATAAGTTAGAATAAATAAGGAAGACAATGTGCTTTCGCGGAAAAGCTTCCACGCAGCGTTCTCCCGTAATGGGTTGAGCCAAGGTTCCAGGACCCTACAAACAAATCAATCTAGTGAATTTTGTACGGCTTAAGATCATACTTATTAAACTATATGAGTACCACGACTTGCGTTCATTTTAACCTCCAAGTAAAATATTCCCCGCCCTCAGCATGAAGAGCTACAGAGTGTGAATTTATAAGGCGCAGAATTACAATTCCTCAGTGCCAGAAATTTCTTCATGCAAAGAGATCGCAAGCAATACGAAAGCGTTTACCTCCCAGGCGTCTTGGTTTTCACCATATTTCGCTTCATCCGCCCACACTGGATTTTGCCCCTTAACCTGGCTGAGAACCAGGGCTACAGCAACAGAGAGTACGACAAACTTCATGCTGTCTTCCTTCGGATCTCCCTCGATGGATGCAGTGCTAGGGGACTGGAAGCTTCCCTATTTATACGTACCCAGCTGGAGGATTAACAACGAGCTAAAATGCGAGCACCGTGACAAAGATCGATTATCCCCGGGCACTATTATTTGTAATGTTATTCGAAAGTTGAATCGCTCCACTAAAATTAATTAATGCATGAGTCTCATGCCATAATTAACACATCTCATTTCTTTCCCTCCGCATACTTGCGATACAGATGTATGATAATGCGTGGATGCTCAGGCTTTGTCATGTTCACAGAAATATTTTAAAGCAGACGTAATATATTACAATTTTATCGCGACGTGATAAAAACAATATAATAAAGCAATCTGTGCGTATTTTATCTGAATTGATTTTTACGCCTTAACGACTGCCCGATGGTGTTAGGAGGACACATGTATACGTAAGGTCTACATCAACAGAGATTAGACGGCAAAGAAAGGCTAGTTACTGATGGTCGTAATACACAAGAACATCGTTGCATAATCTGGCGCTGACATGTAATCATGGTCATCGCGAAAATTTATCAAGGCAGCCAGTTTCAATGCGAAAATTGATAATGCGGCCTTCAGTGCTGCTGGGCGCGGGAGAGGGGGGCCTGACTACGGCATAACCAAGAACACGTGATCTTGAGCTCTGTCCAAAACATTACTTTTTTTCTGAGATCTTGTAGGATAAAAGGTCTTGAAACGCTGTACAGTGTGTCCCAGTGTACTACAGCGCGCTGGGAGGCACTGGGACAGACTGTACAGCGTGGCCAGTGCCGTCCAGTGCGCTGAAAGACGCTGAGAATACCGTATCCAGTGGCCCAGTGCCTTACAGTGCACTGGGAGGCACTGGGCACGCTGCACAGGGTCTGCCCGCGCACTGGGAACACTGGCAGCAAATTGGAAAAAAAATTGGGCACGCTGAGTGGAATTCGTATAAAATTTGGTATTGGGGCGCGAGAAGTCGACAGAAAAATGTATCGAATATTTTCAAAATACTATTCTATTTTTCGTCCTACACATATCTAGCTTTAGCTTTAATTGAGCGACGGACGTACGCATACGCTAAAGCAATCATCTGTCGAGCGAGCGCGCTTTCTCTGAAGTGTGTGATGGAGTGTCGTGAATGTAGTTCATATAACTGCATCGAAATAACATAATTCCCAACACAATACGACATTAGTATTTGTCTGATAATAACAACAACTTACTCTACCCGTCAGTCCTTCCATATGGGCTCGTACCGCTGAGGATCGCGCCATGGCCGAACGCCACCGGCAACGGTGAGCCAATGTAACGTACAATCTCGGCATTTTTCGTTTCCGATTTGTGTAATCGAAGGTGCAACTATGGCCTCGCTTTAGTCTGGTATGATCGAAACTACATTGGTACGGTTATTGGATTCTTCGTAATTTAATATCCACGTTCTTCACAGCGATCGTACCGCACGGAGTACAGCTCTGTCCAAACATTACTTCTTTCCGAGATCATGTGGGACAAAATGCCTAGTCGACAATACACTAGGGCGTCCATCATAATGAAACCCACCAGGTAGACGCGTTGCCAGGATCGGTGAGCTTTAAATGCTGTTGCCAAACAAGAACTACGTATCTAACAACCGTGCATTTGTACGCCGATACTTCAGTTGTATGCGTTTCTCAACACTGAAAATTGTCGTAAACTAATATTGCGCCGCAGTCACGATTTAACCCAAAATATTTACAGTGGTCTATAGGTAACCTCATACATGTTTCGTCTCAGAGGTACACGCATACTCTTTTTGAAAGTGACCTAAATGAAAACACCAGTTATATATCGCAATAAATGTTCGTATGCAATGATTGAAATCCGTAAAAGCATGAATAACTATGCCTGACAAAGATATCTAATTGACACGGCTCTTCCTGCGCGACAGATAGTGAGGACTAAGAAGAATTATTACGTACTGGTTTTACAGTGTAAGGTGTTTTGGGCTAATAAACAGCCCGTTGTTGTCGCAATAATGTCCACCGTCGCCGCCGCCGGTGTCCGTTGCCGCTAATGCAATTAATGAGACAAAAAGACGGGGTTCGAGCAGCAGTTGTGCCATGCCACTAACCCATACGATGTTAAAATGTTTCTTTTGTTCGCGGACTGATAACCAGTGAGGCACGTACGGCATGTGAAATGCGTCGAAAAAGCATGCACTTTTTTCTTACTACATGAATTGCAAATATGCAAACTTCTACTCTCCCTCGAAAAACAGCTATCAATTTTGCTGTTCTTATTTATTTGTTTATTTCGTACATGATACCACTGATGCTTCTAAACAGTGACGGACAATATACAGCAAGTTCACGGACGTTATCTTTTTATGCAGCTGCAGGTTTTCCGCACGTTTTCTTCCTGTGCAATCTTTTTACTCAAGGTCTTCACAAAAGTCAGGCATAACGTATGCGCTGACAAGATGTCGATATACCATGCACATTCTGTCATGGAACGATCTGTACAAGTAGAAAAGTATTTTACAGTTAACGTATAGGCGACAAACTTTCGTTGAGCCATGATACTCAAAATAAACTGATTTCTTGTGCTGTTACCAGCCGTTATAAACCCGCACAGAAAACGCATGCGCAGTGTTACTGTTACAGGTAGCCGTGACAATGAACTCGCTGCTATTGCTATTTCAACTTTCTGAACATGGCGTCTT
The DNA here is from genome assembly GCF_013339695.2 of Rhipicephalus sanguineus. NCBI lineage: Eukaryota > Metazoa > Arthropoda > Arachnida > Ixodida > Ixodidae > Rhipicephalus > Rhipicephalus sanguineus. Next base: position 52,830,151 of record NC_051183.1, read on the forward strand.
TCTTGCTCTCCAAGCATTCTGGCGTGCTAATTTTACGGTTTTGCTGCTAATAATAGTGAGTTGACCTAACACCTCAACTGTTACATACTGTGGAGCCCCTTGAAACAATGTTTCAGCTGTGCAACTGAAGTGGCATGACCGTGATCAGGAGTAAATATCATGCAGCTTCAAGCACGCAACATTGATCTATTGCTATTCTATCGCTATCCATCGTTGTTCCAGTCGCCGACGAGGAAGTACGTATATGCTGAGCTTTCGTGCATGACCTTTTGATTGAAACGGATCATGATGAACCGGTAACCATTATTGTCTCTGTGCAGGCTCGTATCCAGCACAGGCATGTGCTAAGTTTATTGGTTTGGGTACACTTTCATCTCGAATATCAATTCGAGTCCGGTATTTGTTTGATATCTGTGTCTCTTGTGCCCACTGCGTCAAAATGACGTGTGCTCAATACTGAAATGGAGACGTTTATTCTCTCATTACACAGCCCATTATTATGCCAAAGGGACAAATTTATTTCGCAGGGCCAACTAGTGACCCATTCCTATTGGAATGAAAGACGGTTACCGGCTGATTGGCCCGGCACTCGAGACTTGTAGATGCACATGAGAAGGCAAAATTCGGACATAAGTATATTTAGTAGCTGTTAGGAAATGTCAGAACCTTCCGGCGTGGCAGTTTTTTGTCGCTAGTAATTTCTTGTATGATAGGCACTGCAACACGACTTCGCGATCGTAATCACGTCAACGCTAGAGAATGAGGGGAAGGCCGACCGACTTCAGGATCAAGCACAACACTCTTTGCGCGTTAAGCCGCTCTTGGTGCAGCATATTAAGCCGAAATTAAACCCCTATCTACTTTCGCACACTCCTCACCTCTCTCCGAGGAGCGTGCGCCATGCAGTAGAACCCGCGAGAACGTTCCTCACTGCTACGTTTTCCCGGCTGTTGCGTTGTTTTCCGCCGGTCTTGGCAGAGCGCCCATATGATCCAATGTATTGGAGACCCCGCTGCTACATCGCAACTGCGGAACCGTTCCCGTAAGGGACGTCGCGAAGTGCGCTCCGAGCCGGCTCAGCGACCACAAAAGAGAGCGGCCATGTTGATTTTTCACGCAGCTTGGCCTGGCTTGACCGTAAGATTAGCCGCATGAGTGGCGCTAGGGAAACAAAAACGTACTTTCCGTCGCCGCGAACAAAACCATAGACTTCCAGATTCATGTTCTTGCAACGATGACGTGTAAGACATTTCGAATTTCTTTTTAGCGCTTGCGAAAGCAAGGCTCTCGAGATGGGTGTTTGTTGCTTGCTGAAGGCCTTGACTACTTTAGGAAAACACCTATTTTCATTATTTAGTTTGGGCAAGAAACCCCTTCCATGAGATTTTCTGGAGGGGGGGGGGGGCAGGGCAGTTTTAAGAAATAGGTCTCTCTGTGGTAGAATACCTTCTTGCCACGCAGACGGCCTGCGTTCGACTCTCACTCGAACCCAAAAACTTTTACTATTTATTTTATCTGCATCTTTCTCGATTTTCGGTCGCCGATTGCATAATTTTTTGCCAACAACCAACGTCGCCGGACCAACGCCGACACCGGAATTTCTGCGAAACGAGCTCTTTAACCCTATCGCGCTAAAATGGTACCTCGCGTGGAGATGGAAAGCGTTGGATTAGACGGAACACAAAAATCTAGAGGGCACTTCAGGTTTTCATTTACACCGGGACAGAGAGAACTCGTTCTTGATGAAGCAAAATCACACTATTTCAGCCCCTCCGGGAGTATCTTTAGCACCGTCGGGGAAATGAACATGGGGATAACCTTTGCCGAAACACAAGAGAATGTTCGGGCACGTACACGTAAACGAAAAAAGTATGCGTAACACTTTCCGGTGATTCCTGACTGCCCACGTACATGCATATCTTTAGAAAGAGTCGTAAGCCCCCTTTTTGGTACCCCGACCCTCCGACTAGAATATAATGATCTCCAAATAAAGTACATGTCTATCTTTAAAAAGAGTCATATACCTGGCATGTCAGGAGTAAAAAAAGTGTCAAATGACTCCTTTTTTGTACAGTGTAACGGCCGCAGTAAGCAGACCTCCAATCAGGGCAGCTCAATCTGTCTGGTTTTCTTAAGCATGCTAGACCGCACAGTGGAGAGCCGCTCGGGAGGGGGGAGGGGGCGGGCGTACATGAACGGGACAACATCAGTTGCCTGTCAATGGGAGACAGAAATCTTTACACTACAGGGTAGACGACAGTTCCTTGTCGAGGACCACGACGGGATTCTGAAGGGCAGGATCTTGGTGGATTCTCAGAAAGAGCGTCTGCATGGCTGGAAGATAGGAGACCCATAGAACGGAAGGCTGACAAAAGCTGCCCACTCTGCTCATCATGCGTGATGCAGGCGTGCAGTAACTGTAGAACAACAGTCTCGGGATCACTGCATGAAAAGCAAGCGAGAGAGTGTGTGCCTGGAAAAGTCGGTGGCGATGAGCCGCCGTTCGTTAACTCCCCATCCGGAGTCCCAGCAGAAATACGGTCCTAGAGACACGACATATGGAAGGGGCTGCAGTGGATACTCCTGGTCCACTTTGTCAGGATGGAATACCTGGAGGTGACGACGCAGGCGATATTGTGTGAAGTCCAGAGCTATGCCAGCTGTACTAAGGGGCGCGTTGGTATCGTGGGCACTTTTTTTATTGTCACTTGCAAGGTGATAAACAAAAACTTTGAAAAAACATTTTCGGTCCCATAGCCTGGCTGGCTAGTGTGGGGACCAATGGTTAGACATAGCACATAATATCAGCGAACGGTACCTTGCCGAGCCCGTTGGCCTCCGGGTTTAATAAAACATGTAAGGCCAGTTGTTTGGTACTGTGCAAAAGCTAATAACACAATGCAAGGTGAAGAAACAACGTGTACAGCAGGGAAGAGCGTCAACTTGCAACTAGATTTAGTTCAACAATGGTTCCTTTTATACAGTGCAGCCAGGTGCCTCCTTGTTCCAGGGGACATAAACGTGGGTGGGCAGCCAGTGGAGTAACGCCTGGCAACCGGCGTCCTGCAGCAAAGCCATCCTCGTAGCAAGGAGGCAAAACTAACGCTGGCTTCCTCGCGTCACTTGAGGGAATGTAGCGCCGCCTTGGAGTCCCAGTAGATGGCTACTGGAATCCATGGGAGCACCAGCACTAGTAAACGGACGGTCGGAGGACGCTCGATTGTCACCTTTTAAGAGTGGAACGCGATAGCCTTCTCTGGCCCATTTCCATCGCAGTCTCATTTGCTTTCCATTATGTGAGTGTGGCGCCATTTCGTCGTAACGCGTGTTAAGGAAATGTTTCAATTACTCGCGGAGGCCGCAAGGTGTAGTGACGACGTCAATGCTTGGGCATAAAGCGCATGAGTGCTCGCTTACTCACTAGGTTCACCTTTATTATCTTTGTATCACAGAGTCATCGTGTGATTAGAAAATATGTGCTCGCTTCGCAACTGGAGTCCTATACTAAATCCCAGTCCATACGTAGCGAAATGCACAGGTACCGTACCTTGCATGCACGGCTGTCCTGATACATTGTTTGCATCCACCTGCATTTTTCGCTCAGCGATAATCGCGACGTGAGGTCGACGACGGCGTTATCTATGACATTAACTGACAAAAACGTCCAGATGTTAGTTAGCCGCCATGGCTCGTATGAGTGGTTGCACAGCTTCCACTTCGAACACCTTATAATAAATCATGGTATTATGTTTTATGGGGTATGTTTCTGCCTGCTTTCTTATGCAATACCTATATTAATCAGGTTCAGTCAATACTAGTGAATCTCACTTCATTCGGTACGCGATACCTTAGTCACCTGTGCTCTTCGCCGTGTTTCCTTTCTTCCATACTCCGAGAGCTTTTCAAAGAATGCTTTTCTATTCTGCGGTCAACTGTATTCCAATGTCAGCCTCAGCGCTTCGAGAAGCGCATACATCTCTTTCGAAATCATACTCCCAGGGTAAAATGTCACTACGTTGCATCAGCCTCATGTCCCTTCCTTCGAGGCGCAACGGTGAATACGTGATGAAGCGTTCGTCTCCATATGGGGGGTTTCTGTGTACGGCTTCGTGTGTCACGAGACGCCTACAGTTGTTATAATAGCGAGAGAGGCACCCCATACTGGTGCTCAGTGGTGCCATATGCATCTCGGGAAGGCGTTTTTCCTCCTTCTCTCTTACCTATAGATCATTCTCGTTATTCTAACACACCTACTTTTCTTCTGGTCCTCACATTTAAATCCTCAACTTTCTATACAAATAACATCCCCTATACTTACCTTAGCATCAGTATCTGTAAGTTGTCATTCTAATTGTGTCTAACGAAGAAAAACGAGCCCTTAAAAGTATTCTTCTTTCTTTCATTCATAACGAAGGTCTGTTCTGGCACGTTGATGCCTTCAGGTAGTGTGTGAGGGATTATAGGTCAGCAGCCAGCTTGTAAGAAGATCACGTGCTACGTGACTCTAACCAGCAGAAAGAAGATTGTTCCACACTCGCGGCCAAGGCTGCGATCGGCGCTAACACTCCTACGTTTAAATGCACATACATATCCCATAAAGTGGACGGGAGGACGACCGCCGCCGTAGCTCAGGGGTAGAGCATCGGACGCTTTATTCGATGGTCGCAGGTTCGGTCTCTGCCGGCGGCAAGTTATCTTTTTGTCCACTTTGCTTTCTTCACATTTATATCCTAATTACAACAAATAATATCCCCTATACTTTCCTTCGCATTATTGTCTCTTAGTTCTCATTAATATTGTGTCTACTATGTCACAGCTTTTCGAAGTAGTTATGCTGCTCATTGTAATGTTGTGCGTCTAACGTCCTCTTGAATATTTACTAATAATAACATAATAGGTGGTGGAGTTTAACGTGCCAAAACTACGATATGACTATGAAGGACGCCGTAGTGGAGGGCTACGAAAATTGCGACCACCTGGGGTTCCTTAACGTGCATCTAAATATAAGTAAACGGACATCAAGCGTTTTCACCACCTTCAAAAATGCGGCCGACGTAGCCGGGATTCCATCCCGCGACCTTCAGTTCAGCTGTCGAGCACCATATCCACTACACCATCTTGACAGCTGAATATTTGCTATTCCGCAACTCGCCCACGATGTGTGCACTCTTGTACGTAATTTCCCTTTACATAGTACAACATTAACTGGTTAACCCATATGATAATAACATTGTCAGGACCTCGAATGACCGGTCGCCCCAGCGTAACGAGGTTGTGAACTAGAAAAACGAAAAAAAATGCAGTCTTTTTGCAACAAAACTCTAAAACAATGCAATGAACGGAAACATAATTGGCGACCGTGCGGCTCCTCGTTTCGTCTTCATTAGGGCTTCGTATGAATTGACATAATCTTTAAAGCTCAATAACGAACTCAACTGGCAATGCGTCAACTGCAGAAATGAACTTTGACAATCAGTCAATTGAATTTAGCGGCTATGAATCACTATGTATACAAATCTGTAAGCCAGCTTATTGACTCGACCGTTACGCATGAAACTAGCGCGAAACATTTAAAACAATGACAAGTATTCCTGTACGTCAGATTTGATCAATGAAACCTGTTTAAATTGATCCATGTTAATGCATAACATTGCACACATACGAATGCCTCTTGGAACATCTCTTGTGCTTGCTTGGTGGCGAATACAGCCGAGGTCACTATCGTTATCTTCAAAAGCTAGCAGTACGTACGTGCGCCTACCTTCGTACGTCAATATTTCATTTTGTCTGGGCTCTTTAAGCTCACCAGTGAAATAATGTAGTTTTTGTATGGAGTGGCATTCTACATAAAGATGGAATGCTATACAAAATGCTCTTTGATGGGTTACATTGAAGATGCGTATTTTTTTTTCCTGGTATATGGAAAACACGTGTTAGTGGGTCCAAATTTGTGTTGAATTGCAGTCGTTGAACCAATGAAAACTCAAGTTTAATGTCGTAACACCTACATTGACTGCTACAGTACCATACTAAAACCGTATTTGTCATGTCTTTCTCCACTATTTCCTACGCAACACGGGCGTAGGGGACATTTCCGGCCACTCGTGAATTTCTTTTGCCAAAGCTGGCAGCAGAAAGGGTTCGCCAGTGTGAGTCACATGTCTATTTCAGTTTAGTTAGGCAAATTATTATTAACATTATTTTTCTGAAGCGCGACCACGTGCAATTCGCAGCTATCTATTTAGGTCATAAGTATTTCTCCATATACTGCGGCCATGCGCATTATGTTGAGGTACCCAAACATTAAGAATGAAGCCGCAAAATTTTCGTGCCGGTAGACGTAACTTGACGTCGTTCGATCAGTACATTGTAAATAGAGGATAACCGAGCTTGCGCAGAGAGGGTTATTAGAATTGACATGATTTATTTTGTTCAGTGCAAGTGCAGGCATATCAGGCTTGTCTATTTTTTATCATCATAATTTAGACAAGACATAATCCACAGCGCTATGGCATCGTCTTTCTTACTTAGTAATTGAACACTCTTTCTGCGAATAAAACAACATCCGTCACTGTGCAGCAGACTACGTACAACTTAGGTGTTTACGAGCTGAACATTTGACAGTGGTGTATAAGCTGAAGGAACTGCAGTTCTCCTGACAGAGAATCACCAGACGTGTTGCAAGGATTCTGCTGTACAGGCATGTGGTTATTAAGTACCAATCCTTTACCATAAATAGTGAACTTTTAAATACTGCTCCTTTTCTACTCGTTATTGGAACAAAGATATGATAAAATTACTTATACTTCCTCTGCTCATCACCCACGAGTGCTCATCCCCGCTTAATCAGTGCTCTGAATGTCTAGCGCACAACAATAAGCAGATAAATATACGATATGTGAAACACAACAAAAGGGTCGCTATTGTTCTTTCTCAGCTGACATTATGAAGGGTAGAATTTAAAAAAGGAACAGTTTGCACGATTGCTAAGCGATAAAATCAACTATTCGCCCATCCTTACTATATCTAACAATCGCGATTAACCGAACTCAAAATTGCTTTAATCGGTTTAGCAAGTAAATGTTGATGTTACCTGTGCCTAGTATAATAATAATAATAATAATAATAATAATAATAATAATAATAATAATAATAATAATAATAATAATAATAATAATAATAATAATAATAATAATAATAATAATAATAATAATAATAATAATAATTTATTGCGTCCATACATTGATGCTTGAAAGCTGCAGGTAAAAGCTGCTCTCTGAAGCAGCTTGTTAAAGGTCTGCAGTCAGCAGTGGCAGCTACAATGGCATGCAACATCAGCAAACAGAGGACTCCTTTTTCTTAAACATAAACACTACTAACATTATTGTAAATGTGAATTTTGATTTAAAGCATAACATATACATTCCTTGCGATTTGGGCTGTGTACAGCTCAAGAACTCTATGCCAGCTTTTCGCATATTTAATATGATGCTCATCCCGTTTATTGTAGTTAAAGAGCTCCTCAAGCTAGTGATGACAGCTAACTATATTTCCTTGCGGTGACTCATATTCGAAACCTCAAGAATGTTTTACACATGTCAAGGACAAATATGTGCATCATATCATATGAGTGATTGGTGTGCTATTATCTATTACGGCAGACATTCGCTTTAACAAATTAGTCAATGTAACATATTTCTGTCATGCCTGAGGAAAGAATGTACTATAATTTGTTTTCTTGGTGACACAGCCACCTCTTCATGCCACGTCGCCCTAAGCGTAATGATAATGAATTCGCAATTGAAAAGCATCGTGTTTTGCGAGTATCTGAACAACATTGGTTTAGAGTTAATCTGTGTTCACATTAATGCAGGGCATACATAAAAGAAAGGGTTATGAAACATATGCTACTAACAAAGCGAAGGAAATATCGGTAGGCTTCATCAGCAGTTGGAGGTCTCCCTAAGTTGTAACAAGTGGTTTGCTCTAGGCTGTATGAAAAGTATTTAGATGAGCATTAAAAAACGTTCCCAGACTTTTACCATTATGTTCGCGTCTAAGTCGCCCCCCGTGAGGGTGCTACAGACATCTGATAACTCGTGAAACATGCAACATCCCGGCGATTTATTCCGTGCGTTTGCAAATTTTGTATAAGGAGATCTCTGGATGGCTGCACTGAATGAGTAATGCGTGGGATGTGGAAAACCTTGCGCATCCGACGCTTCCTAGAATTCATGGACAATTCCGAAGCAACACATCTCTATATAAGAGTCACCTTAGTGTGATCCTACTATATATTCATATCTAAAAATGTCGAGATTCACAATAGCGTAAATTTCGCGACACAAATAAACACATTCTTTATGGAAGGTTACAAAGTCAAGTTTATAAAAGCTCTAAGGACGAGAATACCATGTACAAAACTTTCATATGAGTGATAATGCGGGCAGGATGTTAGGCAAATGCCTATTTTGTTCCTTAGGCCCCTATCATTCCACTTACATATGCGAGCATAAATTAGAGTTTAAAAAGAGGTTCTATTGTGTTTTATACTGTAATAAATACCTATTTTTGGCATTTGTGCCTATATGCCTATATGTGCCCATGAATGCCTATATTCAATATCGCGGCCTATATAAGCACTATTTAGCCTCAAGGTTCGCTTCCGACTGCAGTTTGAGACCGTTATTCATGTTACCGGGCAACACTCACTGTTCAGAACTCTATGGAGTTCAACATAGTGCTATAATTCTGTCAACCTCCGGAAAACAACCGCTAGCAGCCGTGACGTGCCGCGCTTAGATGGCGCGAACGGTTGGCAAATGTGAAACCGCAGAGTGAAAAGAAAGAAAGACAAATGTGGTGTGCACACGGTTTTCGCTTTGTTTCTAATCTTATATTCAAGGTGTTCACCGACAGGGAAGAAACCGTCCATGCGCGTTTCGACACGGCACTACGAGCCATCTCTCCAGTATGTCGTTTTAGCGGTCTGTCTACCTGCTGCTGCTCTGCCCTCGCCCGCGATGCCGAAAATAAAGAGATCCACGCGTGTGTTGATTCGACAGTAGCCAACTGATTCACCATGCTACAGAATGAAAAAAAATGCACAGATTGCGTAAAGTCGCGTAAGAGTAGGTCACCGCAGAGCTGGAGGAATGGTGGTGGACCGGTGGTGGACAAATCGGAGCACGTCTTCTGACAGCGAAGCAGAAGATGAAGAAGATGACGAAAATGAAGAAGCTACCGAATAGAGCACGTGCCCATTCATGAAGATCATATTTTTTCTACGCCATACGACAAACTATCCTTGCTGTTGTGTACTATACATGACTATGCTTTCTCTCTTTCTTGCGATCATATTTTTGGGTATGTTGCTTTCTATCTCTATCTCTGTCTCTTTCCCGCTCCGTCTTTCTGTATTTTTCTGTCTTTCTTCCATTTAATCTCCTTTTTTCTCTTTCTCTTTCTTTCTATGTCGTTTTTTTTTTTTTGGCCGTCCACGTGACAAGCAGGTGTTCTACAACAGAACCCCGATACTGCTTGAAACAGCAACGGCAAAAAAATCACAGCATATCCACGGAGTGAATGATGATGAGTGGGCGAAGCTGCGGAGGTTCATCGGTAAACCGTGAATCTTCCGTGAATTCTGGCCAGTACATCATCACCGACGTGAGATCGGGCGCGTTTATACTAAAGGTTCGATGAGTTATGACGACTTGCAGCTCACTTTAATTTTACATGTACGCTGTGAATTTTCATTGTTTAGAAAACCATTGCTTTAGAAAACACCTTGCGTCTTTCGTTAAGCAGCTGGCGTCTTTTTCGTTTTGCTTTAGAAACATCTGGCGTTCTTTCGTTTTGTTTTTACAAAACATCTGGCGTCTTTCGTTGGTTTATTTCATCAATCAACGGCGTTTTGAACAAAAGTTTTATTGTTTAATCACGCACAGGAGAAATCTCACCAGGCACTACCTTGGAGGTAAACAATGGCTGCTAATGGGAATGAGAGACAGAAGAAGTCGGCTTTTAGCTAACACTTACACTTCTACAGAGACAGAAGAATTCGGCTTTTAGTTAACGCGCACGCTGCGAATTTTTTATTGTTCAACAACGCACAGGAGAAATCTCCCACCGGCACCACCTTGGAGGTCAAAGGGTAAGACTTGTTACTCACTACTACGAGCACGACGAGGGACGAACGGGTGCCGCCTTAAGGAGCTTCGCCCCTAAAAATCATATATGAATGTCATGTAGCGGAAAGAGTCTCCTTAACATATGTGATATTGCGTGGCAGAAGCGTAGTATCGCGCCAGTCGGACCCGTTATTCGAAGGTCGCAGGTTCGGTCTCTACCCGCGGCAAGCTATCTTTTCGTCCACTTTTGTTTCTTCACATTTACCTTATATTTACTACTAAAGATATCCCCAATACTTTCCTTGGCATTATTGTCTGTTAGCGCTCAATAATATTATGTATAACCAAGAAAAACGAGCCCATAAAACTAACACTTCTTTCCTTCATCCCTAGTTAGTTGTGGCACTGCCGCTCTATACACCTCTACAAAACCGTTGTCGAGGCATATGGGCGCATTGTTTTCTGCGTACTAGTACACTAATATGAAGTAGGCCCCACAAAAAGCAGGAAAACCCGGTGTCAGATGGCTGATACATGGAGAATATTCGCTGTCAAAGAGGTGTTCTTGAACCAGCCAAGGTACCAAGTCTCGTGGTTACAGAAATCGTTTATAATGCGTCAGATTTTGCGGTGAGTTGCGACCAAGGCTTCGAATCGTAGAGCTCACCCACTGGGCAAGGCTGCAATGATTATCAATTGCTGCGAGTAACACGGAGTAATAATTCACATCACAGCCAGTGCTTACCGCTTGTTCGATTGGTGAGGAGCCTCTGATGACATTTTATTGCTTTCTATGGTCGTCTTGAGATGTTCTCGCCGGCGAAAAGTTACTAAGACCATATGAACGAGCATCATAGTTGAATGCACCAAGTTTCTGAAAGCTATGGGACTCACTGACCGCATGCGATGTCAAGCACAGGACTGTTGCAGCGTCATGGGAAAGAGCAGGTGTTTCTCTTTTCGTGAAGTTTTTATCCCGTTTTCCCAGTGCAGGGTAGCCACGCAGGTTCAACCCTGGTTATGATGCAACCCCTTGCTTTATGTTTCTTTTCGCTACGCCGTTCGAGTCTAACTTGCCTTTTTTGCGCATTATTATGTGCACCTCGTGAAGGCTACTACTGAGTTCATCGGCGATGAACGTGGACGGGTTCGGATATCTGCCAGGTCCTGCTTCGTCAGCGGCGGCCGCGTTCAGGAAGCGGACGGGCCCGTATACTGTGACAGCAAGGACACTGATGTCTACTCAATGACAGGTGAGGGGCCATCTGACGACGACTTCGAACTTGCATAAAGCCGAAAGGCGAAGAGACGTAGCACGAGGGCCTCTTCATCCCCGAAAAGACCGAATGAAAGAGCGCCGCGAACGCCCGAGGTCAACACCATATTCTTCATTCCTGCTGTACCCAACAGCAACATGAAGCGCCTCAAGAGGCAACCTGTTTCGGTGTTGCTGGAGGAACTGGTGCCAGATGAAATCATCGACATCTGATTGAACCCACACAAGAACGTCATGCCGTCGGATGTTTCATATGCTGCCGCACTGAACATACTACGCAAACGTCACACAGCTGGATGGAATCAACGTAGCGTCCGCTCCTACATGTCGATGGGCTCCAGCATTGTCACCGGCATCATCTACGACGTTGACACTGCCATTCCCACATCCGAGTTGTATGACCTTGTCAAGCCAGCTAATGTAGCTAGCGTCATCGCCAAGGTTGCGCGCTAAGTCACGCTGCTTGAAAATATATTTTAAAGGCAACCCTCTACCTTCGTATCCAAAGGTGGGCCACTTCTGACACCATGTAAGATCTTTTGTGCTGAAGTTACTGCAATATCACAACTGCTTGAAACTAGGTCACGTGAGAAGCGTATGCAAATATAGGTGAGTATGTTCTCGCCGAGGCGAAGCCCATTCCGCGGACAATTGTAAAGCCAATGTTCTGAAGTGTTCAAATTGTAATAGACCCCACGAAGCTTCATCAGAGTGCCCAAAAATGAAAAGAGAAATAGCTGTATAGAGACTAACGGCTAGAGACCATACATCGCACCGTGAGGCTGCCGATAGTGTCAGAAAACGGCACCAGCGGCGCCGAAGTCCATCAAAGGAAACCAGTGCCTGCATCTACAGCGCCCCTTGGACGCCTTGCTTCACCACCTCCCTTGCCAACCGAACTCCTCGCGGCTGGTACAAAACAAAATGCATCAAAAGGCACGGTCGCTGTGGATTTCACTTGGCTTACATTGCCGAAGTCGCAGCCACACGCATCGGCGACAGCCGGTACAAACCAGAACACGAAGTAAGGCATGGACACAACTGACGCAGCTTGGCCTACGTTGCCGTAGTCCCCGCGGCATCCATATTCACAGTACACATCGGTAACAGCTGTATCTCCGACTTAACGGTTACCTGAAGACGACAAACCAATCATCATAGTGATTCAGTCACTGCTAGACACACTTCGAGTGTTCGTCGGCCAGCTGATATCCCCATAGACCGAGTCCATGCAACAGGTACTGGATGTTCTATGTCCAGTACTTGCAAGCCTTCAGTAGGTGCATTCACTCGACTATATAGAGTGGAACGAGATACGCCCGAGATCCAGCGTCCAGTACTATGGAACGCAGCAGTGTTCTTTAAGCTCACGCCAATGTCTTGTATGCTTACTTCTTTCTATCTCCCTATCTTCTCATCCCTTAATCTCCTTCCCCCAGCAAAGGATAGCAAACAGGACGCGCGTCTGGTTAACCTTACTGCCTTTCCTTCCTCTTTCTTCTCCTCCTCCACCCCGCTTCCTTTCTCTAAGAGCTCTGGTGCATGATTTTACCTTGAGAGAAGCAGTTCCTGAATTATGTGAATCTTGATGCCCTTTACTGTAGAAACATGTTCTTATAATGGTTTTGTGTAGTCCACATTTCTATGAAGGTGGAGTATCACGTTAGTGCAGCTAGAGAATGTCAGGCCAAATTGTGGTGGATGTCCCTTATTTTTCCTCCAAACCACGGTCAAGTGTACTACAGTGGGAGGTAGAGGGGCATAAAACATTTGTGGTGTGGTGTCTACCCATCAGGCTGCTGGATCGCTTACACTTTATTTTTGGGCTGGGCGCATCCGTAGTTGGCATCTCTATATTACCATTCCACAACAGCTCCATATGAAGCGAAATAGTTCAGCATCTTGTTGTAAACGAGCTCACGCTTCGTAACGCCGCTAAAATCTGGAAATGCGAATAATGTATCTAACACATGAAAGACGGGCTGCATCCTCGAGGTACAAAGATGATTTCGTATTTGTCGTAATGTCAGATTGCATATAGAGAACATGTTTCACAGTAAAACTAACACTTTTTCTTTGTCGAAACACTCGAAAGACGTTATCCTTCTGGTGGAGAGCACCAGAAGAGGTTGCATAGAGGCAATAAAATTGAGCCTTGTCGGTGAAAGCTGCGTTGATAGAATTTGCAGTAACTGAATGCAGAGACAGGAAAAGGTTTCTCAAAGATCATTTTTACTTTAAGACACGACACTTCGAATAATTGTCAATATGTTCAGTTTGCACAACTTAGTAACAAATCTATATTATTGGGCATATGATTTTCGCGGCATATTCCGCGGATGTGGGTGAGCACATTGATGCACTGCAGGTTAGAACATTTGGCTGACCTGTTCTGCCTACCATTCAGCGTAAAACAAAATATAAATCGGTGGTGATATTCGCTGAAGTCTCAAAATATGTCCAAGACTTGGATTGCTCCTCATCTTAATGAAGTGATCTTGAAATAGGATTTTGTGTGAATGTTTGCGTAAAGACAAAGTTCCTGTTATTTAAAAATTGCTCATCGTATTCTTCCTGAGGAATACTGATATGCTTTATTTTCTTATACAAGGGCTCACAATTTCCAATTACCACAGAAAGGACAAGAACAGAGGAAAGCAACATCAATCAACGCTACATCAACTGCTCGAAAGAGATGGTGAATACACGCGTCTGTTTTGAATGCAGAATATTTCCATTTTATGAGCACTGGTTAGTGTATACATCGCGTATAGCGAAGTCCTCAGTGTATTCAAGAAACTTATCGAAACAACTCTCAGGAACGTCGTTGTAACCAGTAGCCCATAGTTCGTAACCTGGAATGAAATCCAAGTTAGAGATGAATTTCAAGAGCTAGGAGAAGAGAGCTTAATTTGTACGCTTAAAGTGCAAAATGTTCATGATGAGATATAAGGTTACTAGTTTTTTAAATCAGAAATTGGAAACCATTGTAGAGTTTTTGTTAATGGCATGCTTCCCCGATGCTTGCGAAATATTAAAGATAATTAGTCATGTGAACTAACTTCGCGTTTGCTTTGCAATAGATCAACTTCTTCACTATAGATCAACATATCCATTAACAGCAAAAAAAACATGAAAAAGGGTAACATGTGTAGAAGTTCGAAATCTGCTCATAATTTATTTCGTAGAGCGTTCGTTACAACATCTTTTTTTTTAAACGTTCCCAAGAGGATAAGTAAAAAGCGCGTATTTGCTGCTGCGTGTAATCAGCTCCCACAACATGCGATCCACTTGCCTAAAGTAAACTACACAACGCGCGCTCTGTTTGTTGTCCTTTCATAGCGTTGTAGAAATGACTTGCATATTTATCCTCGGCTGTCATTATTATCAATAAATTTAATGTCCACTTTCCAAAGGCGCGCACTCTGAATTCATTCCTGCATATTTCTACTTTTTGATAAGATAATCTCCTTCCGAGATCAACATACTGATGTATTTCGAGTTGTTATTGGAGCCTCAAGAGAACATGCCGCTGCTTATTGTAACAAACAAAATAGAGCGGCGAAAATTTTAGATTTCAAATATCGCCTTACGCGTATATGTTGGCTTTTTTTCTTTTGTCTCTAACTTTTTTTTCTTCCCAGCCAAATAATTACCGTCAATATTTATGCTCAATGTCAACATATTATTTGTTACGTCCGCGAAAGGGGTTATTATGATGCGACCTAACGTTTAACGTGAATATTTCTGCTCAACGTCAACATATTGTTACATACGCAAACTATTTATTAGGATGCGACGTAACGTTTAACTATAGAAAAAATAACGCCATATCCACGAAGTGAATGATGATTGATGAGCTGGCTCGGAGATAATCGGGTAAACCGTGAATGCTCCGTACAATTCCTCTACTGTCATATAAAGACGTGACACGTTGTTATAGTAGCGATTGTGGTCAGGTTGTTGTCGAACCACAAGAGTGAGAGCTCGCACAAGCCTTGCGAGCTCTCACCGCAGGGTCTTGGCGGTGAGCCCGCGCTGCTGCTGCCTTCCGAGCCCTCCACTCCGCCGCTTCGTCTTCTTCGTTCATGTTATTAGTATCGAATCGCACTAACAGACGACTGTCGAAAGAGAGAGGAAGCACGTAGTTGTGACCCACCAGTAGTCTTCTATTAAACTAGAGCACGCGCCGGAGTGGAGCGAGTGCCGCATGCTACAGTTGGCTGTGCTATATGTGGTTTTGCCTGCGTTATTATCATCATCAAGGCGCTCGAAGGACAAGAGGAAGAAGACATCTCTTTCGCGCCAGCTGCGCCTCTAGCGGTCACCTCTGGAACTGAGGTTACGGTAACGGCGCGGGACTTCGCCCCAGCTTAAGAACCAGGCGAGCCAGCTCCTAATAAACCTCGATTTAACGAAGTGTCTACTATGCTCGATTTATTTCGTTAAATCGGGAATTTCGTAAAATTGACAAAGATTTTTGAATCCTTCAGATTCTAACCTTGTAACGGAGCGGTACCGAACATATACCATGGCATTGTTTTAGATGCGAAGCAGTTTTTGCTCGGGGCCGCGTCCGTCCTTCCATTGGCGTCCGTCCGTTCCCCCACGGCGCAGACGCCAACTCTCTCCCTCCTCCTCCTCTTCCGGCGCAGGTGGGGTGAGCGCTAGCCTCCGCTTCGTTTCTCCTGTCCCGTTCTTCTCTGCCTTTCTCTCCGGTGCAGCTGTGCACTCATATATAATGCGGCGCGCGCTCGCTCCGTTGCACTCTCCTTCGCAACGGAGCCGCTTTCAAAAAATTACACCATCTCCCACTAAATGGAAACATGTCTGCTGGCACACGCTAGCGCGTTCGGGCCTGTGTAAGGGCCTGGGTAAGACGCTGTGGCATCTCCCCCTTCCAATCTCAGCAATCATTTGATCGCGTCGGGGAACGAGATTCTGCAGACGCGCGATGAACCAATGCGCTGTATGCTAGTGAGAACGCGCTGGCACGCGCTCGTGCGTTCGGACCTGTGTAAGACGCTGTGGCCTCTCTCCCTTACACTGTCTCAGCAATCACGTGATGGCGTAGGGGAACTAGATTCTGCGGATGCGCGATAAAACCACGTACTCCCGCGTGTCGTGGCGATAAACCCGCGAGGCGTCCTCCAACAAGAGTTCGGGACGAGTAAGAGCAACAGCAACTACAGTGAATTCATGGTGTGCTTCACTTGCAAGGACGCTTTAACATCGGGCAAGGTGCCCTTGATGAACGGAACTTTAAGTTGACCCATGCGCTGCTTCCCATCCCCACATGGTTCCCTATTGTGGGAGATGGTGTAGTAGTAAGACAGATAACTGGGCAAGTTGGTATGTATCCAGATTTAAACTTTTTTTAGCGCGCACAAAAGACAAGGACAAGAAAGAGACACACGAGCGCTAACTCTCAACTGCTTATTTTTTAAAGGAACGATACATATAAATACCCAAAAACCAGCATAGAGCATATGCGGCGCAGGTCATGTTACACTCTGTCAGAAGGGCTAAACAGAATTAAAAAAAACTAACTCCTTATCTGTTAGAGCCACCGAAGGATGACTAATGCATTTCTTTGCACACCTATTGATATAAAAGGCTTCCGTAACGTCAATGGTGTATATTTTTTTTACTGCTCTACGCCTTTGCGTGTGCACAGTCAGCGTGGGCGGTCCAAGCGCAGCCTCGACACTGAGGCTCCCATGTTGTCCAGACATATGGGGCACCATGCCCAGGCGACGCGGTCCACGTGGACGGTCACGTGCACGTATTACAAAGTATTGACATCCGAAGACGCTGTCAACGAATGCAGTGATTGTGCAAGTAGGCCAAGCGAAAAGTTGCAAAGAGACGATCAGCGCTATCTGCCGCATTAACTGTGAAATAATGGAAGCAACTAACGCCACCCACTGGACTATCCTGTACGTAAGAATGCTACCGACTGTCGAGTCCGTGGTTCCGTGTACGGTCAGTGATCGCAGTGTACACACTTAATCAGGCTTCGCTCAAAGTGCTAGATATAACCAGGATACCGAGCATTTCTCGTCTGGTTTCCTGGATATAGCCAGCATTTGAACAGGACCTGAATAGAATTGTAGTAAAAATAAAGCTAGGGATGCAACTAGGGCACTTAGGTGCTTTAATTCGATGCAGTTACAATTAGAAGGAAATCACCGCCTTCTTCCTGAGTTAAACTGCGTGAAATTGAGTTTGGTGACCAGGTAAGTTTGTTAATTCAGCTTCATGACAAAACTGAAACCGGAACCGGGGAATCTAAATTTGTTCGTAAGGTCGAGAACTTCATAAAATGGAGTTTCCTTAGAACAAGTTTCATCTGTATATATTCCGGTTCGTGCGCTAAGTTTTACAACTTTTCAGAAAGAAGAAATGTTTACTTCTGAGAGGTTAAAGTACTTCATATATGACACTTTATTTCAGTATCGGAGGAAAGACGCTTCGGTGGCAAAACTGGCGCAAATATAAATGATCTGACGTCCTCCACTTTCGCTTAGTTACTACGTGAGTGGTTGTGCGTTTTGAAATTTGTAGGAGAGAGTGACAAAGCATTCAAGGAATCACCAACTGCCTAAAGGAAGCCGCCACGATGGCTTAGTGATTACCCTGCTCGGCTGCTGACAGCGAAGTCACGGGTTCGGTCCGGGCCATGGCGGCCGAATTTCGGTGGCGGCAAAAGCAAAGAGGTTTCTGTATGTGTGATGTTAGTGCAACGTTAAACAAGCCTAGGTGGTAAAGTCAACCCTGAGCCCTCCACTACGGCGTCTCTGATAGCCTGTAGCCTTGGTCGCTTTCGGACGTTAAGCACTCTACAGCAACCCCCATTAAAGAAGAAAATTATTGCCCAGGATGTCTTCTGTTTCAGAAAAAAGTGTTTTCTTTTCTTCTGGGTTGGACGCATCCTTCCTTCGGTTACCGCATCTGCCTGTGGATTGCTGAAGCAGACGTTTATTCAAAATCTTTAATTTTTTTTTACTCTGCGGTTTTTTTTTACCCTGCAGTATCGAACCGCAGGGTGCGCTGGGAGGAGGCTCTGTTCAGCTCCGCAATCGAAGAACAACTCTGGGCCGTCCAGCGAGCCGAGGAAGCCGCCCGAGCCCAAGGGCTCGCGGCCGATGCCTAGGCAGGGGTTGGGGCCTACCCCAAGTCAAGTTCGCTGGACTTTATAAATAAAGTTATTTCTCTCTCTCTCTCTCTCTCTTGAATCGAACACGTAGACTCACGACGCAGCACACGAAGAAAAATGCGCATTCGGCAATGGTAAAATTTGGCCAATTTAAATTCAGATGGATTCAGATATCAAACAGAAGAGCAGCACACGGTATGATTTTAGGGTGGGCGTATGGCAGCAGGCTAACATTTCAATTGCGCTTAAAAAACGGAACTGCCTAATAATACTAAACATGGCACCGTCTTGTGTTTTCTCGGTACATAATTTAACACTAACCTGGAATCCTCTTAAATTTCAGTAAAATAAGACGGCTCAGGTTCTTTAGTTAAGGATACATCTTCTGTTAATGGTGCTTGTGCCTTACTTAGCTACACGCGACTCCATCACAATTCTCATAGCGCCCATGTTGACGACAATCACGATTTCTTGTGGACCGCTTTTGCTTCAAGGCTTCCTGACCTGGAGTTGTCTTTTTACTCCATGGATTTAGGTAATGTGAACTAGCGCAGCCGTAGAAACGCTTGCTTTAAAAAAATTCGCTACACTTTCTACACAGAAAACAAAACATTGCAGTTACCTACCTCCTCTATAAAGATCAGCTGACGGAGGAACGTAGAATACATCGCAATTTCCACCAGAATATACAAGGGCGTCGGTGAAATTCCTCCCATCTGCGAAATAAAAGTCAAAATACTGCGCATAATATCGAAACAGAATTATTTGCAGATATTTCTCTCTGTACCAAAATATCTCAGACAATTGTCTTCGTTTTGAAGTGTTTGCTCCTTCAAGGAGCAGTTAGCTTGACACAGTTGCAATTTCTCGTTTTTCTAGTCTTTTTTTGCGGTAAATATTCTTCAACTTCTTTTCTACAAACGCTGCCGCCCATAATAATAACACATGCTGCACTGGTTAATACAGCATGTCTGGTCAATGGGAGAGAAATGCTGAACATTTCTTATGCAGCGGCAACTGCTCACCAAGGAATATGGACTCATTGAACATAATTGCACTATCCTTAATGATTAATAGCTCTCCGAGAGGATGCGCTGCTCGGCGTCACTAGGCGAATCGAGCCGCACTAGCTTTTATAAACAAAACCGACTTCGCTTGGTATTCATAGACATTTTTTTCTGTCCCTGTGTACAATATTTTTTTCCTCTTATCTTGCCTCTTTCTTTCCTTCAATCTTCCTTTCCTGTTATGTTTCTGCCTTCCAGAAAGAGCAGGCAGGCGTTGTACCCCATTAAGTGGCAGCTGTCAGCTGTTCCCTCTCCCTTTCCTCTGTGTCTATTTTAGTTTTGTGTATCCAAACCAAATAATCATAATAATAATAATAATTTACGGCAGTAGTTATAGGAAGCTATCATAGCGGAAAGCTAGAGGAATAGAAGAATCCACGCTCCTGGACATCAAGATAACTGTAAATTTGATCTGTATAATAAGTATAGTAACGTGATTTCCTGGCTTTGTGATTGTATGTTGCATTTATAAGCGTCACTCTGCAGAAACTGCCCGACTTAAATGCGCGCATTTTAGTCTAAAATGCTGGCCTTGAGAGATGCTCTTTTCAATACGTTCACGACATTAATCGAACATGTATGAGAATATTGTCGCGCTGTCAAACAACGTACTTATTGAAATATAATCCATGCTGTAGATGCCGCTACATGCGCTTTTATTTATCTGCACGGGCCATAATCGCTACTGCATCTTCACCGTGTCCCTAAATGACTCATTTTGTAATGACTGTTATACCTATAGGGCACTTTGCCGCAGCGGTTTGCAAATTCTGAATGTATGTCGCAAAAATCTACACCGAGTTAACAAAAATAAAATTTTCAATGGAGGACTGAGTCTAACTTACGACCTTTTTATAGAACTGTTCTTTACAAAAGCTATATTGCCGTAACCATCAACACGAATATAACATGGGAACGACGTCATAGAAACACACAATGTTGCAGTGAATAATTACGCGTGTAGGCAATGTTTGTCCCCACTAGACCACGTGTAGTGGCCGAAGGTACAAAGACGACGGACATTGTTGGCTTCGTTTGCCAAAGTCGTAGCGTGTGAAAAAGCAATATCAATATTGTGGCAGTGCATTCGATTGGTATAATAGATAGTAAGGCAAGTTGTTATAACTTCACCATATTAACATGTTAACAACGTGGCACATAATAAAATACCATAGTAAGAGCAAAGTTTCTTAACCTTCTATAATACTGCATAGTGCCTGAACAACACGAATATGTGATACTCTCGCAGAAAACGAAACAGCAGCGCCCAGAGAGCTACGAGGCAACTCCCAATTCTCCTGTGATGACGGTTAATGTCAGTGGCGTCGAAGGCATCCGGCCTTGATGCTTCGTAACTGAATACGCATTGAAACGCTTTTCCTATCATTTCCGCTAGTATCAGTGTCACCACACAGCGCCTCAGCAGAGACGCCAGTACACTTACTGCGTGTATGAGTTAAACAACTTGGAGGATGCTTGAGCTTCGCCTTCAAGAGTAGAACACGATAGCCTTATCGGGCCCCGTGGCCATCACCTTCTCAACTGCTAGCCTAGCTGCGGTTCTCGGTCAATGTCTCAACCATGCCGCAAGCAAACGAACGTCTGGCTGGGATTTAGGCCCACGCCGGAATTCCTGCGAACCGAACTCCTTAAATCTATCGCGGTGAAACGTATACCAACTAGCAAGGCACGCCTCAGCCCCTGCTGCTTGACCAAGTCAACGGCCAGTTCATTTAGAATCATTGGCTATGCGCTTCATGGCTCTCAAAGTAATATGTACTCCCGCAAAAACTGCTGATAGTTCACAGCGGCGCCAACAGAGTCACAGCATCCTTCATAATAACAACAGAACCTCACCTTCGGTCTTGTATGTAATGGCGTTTTCCTTCTTGTAATCGTACAGAAAATCAGCATAAATTTTTGCATGAGAAGTATTACTGAAATGTTTGCAGAAATAGGGTGCCGAGGTCAGCTCATGCCGAACACCACTGAACAACACCGCAGGATAAACGACATCATGAAACAGTGCTTCTCCAAAGATGTATGCTACTCAGCATTATCCCTGGTATATACGCAGAGTGGCCTTATCTTGTCAAGAAAAAAAGTATGTGTAATCTTACTACGGACGCTCTGGCTAGGAGACCAAATGATTCACCACGGTTCAATTCTGTCTCATGCATGGGTCGGGAATTAAAGGTGGAGCTCACTCAGACTTATTCAATATATATTGCGCTTAGCGCTCACTCGGACTTAGAGTGACGAATATTTTCCACAAGCTGATTCACTCTGACTGAAGCTCAAAAAACCTTTCCTGAACCGGACTCACTTGGACTCAGACTTATGGCCCGATCTGAATCTGAGTCGGAGTGAGTCGACTCATGAGGGAATTTGCCGATCTATGGTCTCATCTACATAGCACTGTGTCAGGGAAATAAGCTAAACCATGACTTTCGAGTGCATATATCTTCGACCACTAAGCTCACTTTAGTCTGTTTATCTTCAAAGCTTGTTTTGCGATAGGGCACTGAATGACGGTCGCAGAAGTCTTAGAGCTCTTTCCTATCAACTTTCTATATATATAGTTATCGAAACAGTGACTATGATAAAATCGACTAAACACTGTTGACTACAGCCATACGGACGGTTGCGAAGCTTCATTTGTTTTGACCTGAATGCAAAACTACCTTTTCGTTCAGGCGTGCATGACTTGCACTTCATTGTTCCCCAAGGCACACGCAAAATCATCTACGGTAAACTCTGTATACACTAAGAAAGCATGGGGTAATGACAACAAGGTTTCCTTTCTCCTCTATGGCCCGCAGTTCAATCCCTAACACTCGGTATGGCCTCTCCTTGAATACCTTGACGAATATGACACATGAGCGAAAAAGATACACCGCATAAATTGAAATGTGCATACGAGGCAGATCAGAAGATTTCACAAAAAGACATATTGTAACGAAATCAATGTAGCAGAATGAATGTACAGTCGAGGGTCCGTCCTATATTGCCGTTTTCATAATCGTTGTGCGGTGTCCTTATGCGCTTTGCTCGTCCATGTTAAACTGATTTACAGGTCAATGTCTTTTCTAGGGTATCGTAGTCATACTTTGCTTACATTTATTAATATCAGCAATAGTGCTATGCATGAGAATAAGACGTAATTGAAACTTATCTAAAGATATTTTTACGATCATATGTGTAAAGGCTGTAGCTCGCACCTTTGCAGCTTCTCTTTCTGAGCTGATAAATATTTTACACCTCTTTGCACTTTTTTCAGTTCAGTGAGCATCATCCAATATTGAAATGTTTCACTAATACAATAATTTAAAGCACACAGATTAAATCCATTTACAAAAAATTCACTAATTCCCTCATTATTTTAAACACCTCCGAAAATCTGTGTGACAATGAACTGATGAATGAAGGAGAAAACCACATTCCTGAAATTCCTTAACACGTGAGTGCCCATATCCTACGATTAAAATCTCCTCAGCAACATGTGATGGTCATTTCACTCTACTTAGTACGTTATGTGTATCGCCTGACTAGCCATGTGAGGTAATAAGGAAAGCATATAAATTCTTTCCGGCGTCTCACTATTTTGCCAGACATAAATGTAGCCGCTGCTGTGCCTTTACTCAGTTAAATCATATTAGCCCACTTTACAGGAAGCGAAGTAGTTGATAGGTATGCACATTATCACTAAGTTCTCTGCAAAAAATATTGGCAAAACTAAAAGTGTATTACGTATGAAATACTGCGCAATAGTACGTGTCCAATACGCAGTTTTTTTTTTCGCTTTTAACACACTTGTGACCAACAGAAATTAAAATTTGTACACGTATCGCTCTTATTATGAAGTTGCATACTTCCACAAAATGTCACAGTTTCGCCGCACCGGCCAAGCAAGGAACGAGCGCGTTCATACGTTGATGAGCGTCGCCGTTGGCGTCGGTGGCATAACCGAAAAAGAGAACGAAGGCGAATGAGAGCCAACACAGAGTTGTGTGCGTAGCCCTCTAGTGCTCCCAGTTTCTATGACAATATGTAACGAGTGTTACACAGCTACAACTCCGGATAGCAAGGACTTCAAGTACAGTAGGTGTTGCCCCACCATGAAGCTGCGCTCCGAATTAGAATTAGGCAGTATTTTAATCGTCAGTGAATTTTTTGTTGGACAATGCGGCGGCTTGCGGTGTTTTCACTTTGCGTACGCTTTCACTGGGCTTATAATGTCTGGCAGTCCTGACCTCCAGAACGTGTTGTATCCTGTTCAGAAACAGTTTCTAATTATTTTCACAAAGTGTATAAAGAGATTCCTAGCTTCACTTTTGCTCCATGTTCCTTCGAAACATATTTTTAGTTGAAGAAATTACGGCAAAGAACAAATGACTTACTAGGTAGCATTTTCTTCATGGTTATATGTAATTTCAGCTTGAATACTCTTCTCTGTTTCGTTCACATCCGTTGCCTGAACCTTCAGGCAAGTAAAGTCACGGCCCCATACAGGGTCATCTGTATATGTCGCGAATAGCATGTAGTAGGGAGAACTTGCATTTGCTTTCAAGCTCTGAAACAAATTAAAAGCAGATTTATTCATAGTTTTACGTTGCCTTTCGCTATGTCTAGGAATGTTTTGGTTGAAATTGCTGGCTCTGTATTTCGCATTCTATAAATACCATGTAAGCAAAAGATCACCTGATCCCTTGTCGACTAGACAAAGAATACATTCAGGAACTGCTCTTCTGATGGTTTGCAATACCATATCTACCGTATGATTATACCATAGAAAGGTGTTCGAACTGTTAGTAAATTGGTGGGCGCCACTTCACGTGCTCCGTGTTAGAGGACACGGGTATGACGGCAGAGAGGAGATGATGCAAAATGGTACGCGAACACAATTAAGCAGGTGCAATGCTGCGAGTGATGGTCGAAGTTAGCCTGAGTGCACTCCACAGACGAACCAAGAGACTAGCAATGTCACCAAACAACATTCAACCTTAGGACGCACTTGATGACGCCCTTGCCGCCTAAACATACGCTCCATTCCATTAAAGGATTTTATCGCGAGGAAGGAAAAAGAAAGAAAAATCAGAAAAAAGCGAAAGACAGGAAACTGGGCGAGCACTATGGTTAGCTCTCGCTCTTTCCGCTGCCTTCTTCTCTCTTTTAAATGCAAAGCAATTCATAGCGAACCATTTCCACTCAGCGTTTCTATCTATCTATCTATCTATCTATCTATCTATCTATCTATCTATCTATCTATCTATCTATCTATCTATCTATCTATCTATCTATCTATCTATCTATCTATCTATCTATCTATCTATCTATCTATCTATCTATCTATCTATCTATCTATCTATCTATCTATCTATCTATCTATCTACTATTCGCACCCGTTTGGGTGTTTTCCTGAGCGCCTCCTTATTTTGGTGTAGACCGAAACTGGCATGGGAGGGTAGGAGAATTTGACGAATGTGACTGTTAGGTCTTGACTTGAATAACGTCAAAGTCCTGTCCTGCACTTTGTCAAACCCTTTCCTCCAGACACGTGCGGCACACACTCTTTTGCCACGGGCGACGGTGTACGATTATGCAGGTGATTGACAGTTTCCAGCTACCACGATAATAATAATAATAATAATATGTGGTGTTTAACCTCCCAAAACCATGATATGATTATAAGGGACGCCGTAGTGAAGAGCTCCGGAAATTTCGACCACCTGGGCTTCTTTAACGTGCACCTAAATCTAAGTACACAGGCCTCTAACATTATCGTCTCCATCGAAAATGCAGCCGCCGCGGCCGCATATCTGCCCCGGAACGGCGAGAACAAACATTGGTAAATGAAATGCGAGAGCGTTAAGAAAAACCGACATCGTCAGCGTTGACCTTCGAATGGAAAGAATAAAAATAAGGATCCCAGCAGGAATTGAACCCAAGTATTCTGCGTGGAAATCAGGTATTCTACCACGGAGCCACGCCAGGTCCATAGACTGGTTTAGAAAAACAGCCAATGGAAGCGTAATGTCGGTACATCGTCAATTGTTGTTGTGGGGCTGGCTGTCTAATTTTACAAAAAACAATAAACACTACGTATGTACTGCTACAATACAGGCGTCATATAAGACTAATGTCTGTGGTTGCAGTGTTGGCTCCGCTTTTATAGCGTTCTAATAAACATTACATTTGTATTCCTATGACTCAGCAAGCTATATGGAAGCATTGCTCGAACCCGGAGGAATATATTAACGAAAGTTACGTACGATATTCACATGACTGCGCCATAAAGTGCACTTAGTTTCCATAATACTGACGTATGTACTCTAACGTGAGGGCTGACGTTACGCCGCACCGTAAGTTACCCTTTAAACACCAGTGTTGTGGACGTGCCTGGTAAGCCCACGATCTGCATGCAGCTGCTACAGTTGCAAAAATATGTCGATCCACCTCGTAAAGCTTGGCTCAAAGCTATAAGATACAGCATAGAAGTACTCGCTTACTGCTTCGCATGAAAATCGACTGCCACAACGGGTGGGATCTCCCAAATTTTCTTATGAGATTTTTTTATTTTCGTCTTTGCTTAAAAATGATTAATGTGACACATCATTAACTCGGCTAACAGCGAATTAGTGAGATCTATTGAGCTATACGTGCTTCTAGCGACTGCACAATTTTTACGCAGATGTTTGTGATTGCTGCTTCTCCTCGTGCGTGTTATCTTCATGGTCACCATGAGCTCTTGATTTGCGTCGCGGGTACGTTCTGTGCGCTTGCTGGCAAGAATATTGAAATGGGAAACAGTTGTACGAACGCTGCGTAGACTATAAAAGTCATGGTAGAAACAAATGCATGCAGTAGGCGGTTTCCACGAGTCTTGACTACGTGACCATGCCTTGTTTAATGTGCTATTCAAACCGAGTGAAAAGAAAGAAAAAAGTAACCACAGAAAGAACACGGTCTACGCTTACTTCCTACTGTATGGTTTCGTGACATCAGAGAACATTTTTTAAACAGCAGATTTTAAAGCAAGAAAAATAGAGAATCTTCAGAGCAAGTACGCGTACTCCGACTAGGAACTGCCTAATCATTCTCGCATAAATATGCAGAGGCTAGATTACGCACATATAGGCCGATTTCATGGTAGGTTTTCGACTGATGATTTTAGGAAAAATATATAGAATGCATACTAAGTGTGGTGTGAGTTCCGCTTGTTGCGCTACAAAAAAAAATTGGCCTCGTATCTGCGTGCTTCGCTGCAAATGTCGTGTAAAGACGATAGAAGAGGCGCTGTGTGAGATATGGACGCCATCTGGCAATACGTCGGGAAACATGAGTGCTGTGTTGCGTGCTGGTAGTCCCGGCGCAGCAGCAGGCGAAGACCGGCGGTGACCAACGCGACCGGCGGGGACGCCAGCCAGCCCGAAAACGCGGTTTGGCGCGAAGCGCTGAAGCAGAGAAACGTCCGCACTCAACGACTACTCTCCACACACTCTTTTATTTTAACGTCGCCTGGGTAAAAAAGGAACGCCAGAGCGGCGCCCACAACCCGCGGCAGCCTGAAGGCCGCCCACAACGCTGCTTTTTCATTTTTGAAATATTTTTTCACTTTCTTGGCCTTCTTAAAACAAAAGTTTTTCAACACCAACCCATGGCATTCGTACAGTGCAATACAGAACCGAAACCGAAACACAACAATGAGCTCGTGCGAAGGGCACGGAGGAAGGCAAATTTCAGCCCAGTCGCATTTTCAGCTTTGTTGAAACAGCGCTCACTAGACGACGACGAAGTAAAAGAAGGCACAGGACAGGCGCTGCCTGTAGTAGTAGTAGTAGTAGTAGTAGTGTCCTCTACTGCATGGCTCATACCCACTCAGGGAGATTGGCCAAGAAGTTGTCTTACAAATTTTTTTTTATATTTTGAGTATTGAATGCAGATGCCAATAAAAAGAATAAATAAATAAATAATAGCAATGAATATACAAAAAAACACGTACGCATCAATGAAAGAGTGCAATAATAGTTTTTTAAACATCCAGATCAGACACTTTAATCATTGTTCCGAATAGGAATTAGAATAAAAATAAGAAGAAGAAGAAGCACAATAATAATGAAAATAATATCAAAACTTTTTTTCTTATAATAATACTTATACAAGCGGAAATTTAAAGCCGTATTCGTTTTGTTTCTTGAAGGTAGCTACACACGGCATCAAACGCATTTCTGTGGCTGAAGCCCAGAGTTGAAGCACCGAAGGTAAGCACATTGTCAATTGTGAATTGCAGCCCCAGGTTAGCGAATGGGATATCAAGTCTTTTTCTGAGTAACCTGTATCTGCGACATGATAAAAAGTAGTGCTCTATTGATTCTATTTCTAAACAAAAGTGACATAGGGGCGATACCGCCAGACCAGCCCTGTGTGAATATAGATTTAACGGGGGCACACGACATCGTAGTCTAGTTACTAATACTTCCAATTGTCTAGTAGGACACCATTGGATCTTCCACGGAAATTTTAAATGACTAAATTATGTCCTAGCTGTTATTGATTCTATGGCGTCTGCACGAAGTGAAAATTTTCTATATCTAATCGCAGTTACACTGGCCACTACAGGAAGGACAGGAACAACTGGACCATTCAATGCAGCTCGCGCTAGTGAGTCGGACATTTCATTTAATTCCAATTCAGAGTGGCCAGGCACCCATAATAATTTTAAGAGCTTCAGCTGTGGAGGAATTAGCGTCAGGAACGTCTTTAGGGCAGTTGATTTTGATGAAGCTGTAAGGGACGTGCATACTGACATGGAGTCTGTTATTATTATTGCGCTATGGGCGTTCAAATCTAATTTACGCAGGGCTAGAATAATTGCCAAGAGTTCAGCTTCAAAAATGGGGGTGAAGTCCGGTAGTCTTAATGAAAATGACCAACCTGTCCTGTGCCTTCTTTTACTTCGTCGTCGTCTAGTGAGCGCTGTTTCAACAAAGATGAACGCATACCAACTCGCTCAAGCTTCCATTCTTATGCATTTTCAGCGCAGCTTAAGAAGCTAGGGTCCTTAAAGTTACGTATGTATGCATTTTCTATTAAAGGAACACGCCACCTAATACTTACCTAGTGATGTTGCACCTCAGATATGCATGATATTTAATTTTTGATCGACAACGTTCACAAGTATGAACAGCCGTACCAGTTCAAGACGGCTGGCCCTTGGGCAAGTGGTTCAACTTTGGCCGAGTGGCTGAATTGAGGGACGTGCCGACAAACAGAGACAGACAGACAGAGAGAAAGACAGACCAAAATTTCTGCGTTTAAGTTCCCCAAGAAAGACTATCGTCTTTAATATAGCGGACAAATTTGGTAACGCATAAATGACTCATTGTATGAGCCTAGGAATCAGGTCAACAATGACAATGCATCTAGACGTATTTCTTGCACAATACTTCAAAAAGTGCGGCTGGGTAGCAGGCTTTGACAGATGTGTTATCGTAGGCAGTTGTCGCGAACATTTGATGCGCGAAAACACTGAGGAAAAATGATATTACGGAATTTGTGAATATGTGCATGATATAACCTGTGTATCATTACGTTCTGAAAGATGAAGTTCGGACGCTATAAGACGCTATTCCTAAGTGAGAATCTTTAGATGTCTGTTGCGCGCAGTTGAAAATGTCTCTGCTGGAGTCATGTGTAAAGTAGAACCCATTTTGTTCAGTGTTTTTTGCTTGTGTCCTCTTATGTGCCCTCTCAATTCACGCTGCCGTAAGTACAACACATTGGTAATACATATTCTGTCGTTATTATTGTGTAGAAGTTTCGTATTATTGAAGAGAAACATTGCGAGCAGTAGTTCTGTGGTAAATCACAACTGCCCAAAATTTGGGTTGCTTACTGCTTGCTTATTGGCATGAAAAATGTCATATACTTCATTCTATTTTGCGCATTCCTTGGTTATATCTTAAAACGAACAGTCTTCTTGACAGGTAGTAAATTGTACGACTGTCGAAAAAAAATTACATATCCTTCTTTGCCGGCTGGTTCTAATTAAAAAACGATGACTCTAGTGTTGCGTTTGCTTTCGCAGAATGAATCGTGAAGCCTTTGTGTATTTTATTAGGGACATAATCAACACAAGAAAATTTGTGGTTGGCCTGCTTATTCTATATACTCGCTTCGGAATTACACTGTGATACGTTGCACACCTCCATGGCTTTCGCTGTACTAAGTTATGTTGCAAAATATCATGTATGAATCACTAAGCAACTGCCTTTTTCAATGCCTAAAATGTACAATAATTGCTAAATTTGTGTGACACACCTGCGATTTTCGTGGCATGAATTCGCTAGAAATACAAGAACAGCGAAATTGGGCCTGGAATTACGCACTACGGAAGAAACGTGAAAGCGACCTGTACCCATGTGTTCATGGAACAAATTTCTCCTAACGACAATATTTGCAATTTAATCTGCTTCGGCCATAACTAACTACGTTATCCGTGTATATTCGTATAGAAGAAATAAGGAAGAGGACATGCGTTCGGAGAAAAGCTATCTCGCAACATTCCCCCTTAGTGGTGGAGCCACGCGTACAGGACTCTACAGCCAACCAGTCTAGTGAATATTGTACTGCCTAAAGTCATACTTCAGAAACACTGAAACTACCAACACTCGCGCTCATTTTCATATGAAAGAAAAATATTCCCGACTGACGGCGGGGAAAGCTACAAAGGATGAATTCCCAAGGCACACATTTAACATTTTTCACTTACAGCAATGGCTTCATGCAAAGAGATCGCAAGCAATACGAAAGCGTTTACCTTCCAGGCGTCTTGGTTTTCACCATATTTCTCTTCATCCGCCCACACTGGGTTTTCTCCCTTAACCTGGCTGAGAATCAGGGATAGAGCAAGAGAGAGTACTACAGACATCATGTTGTCTGCCTTCGGAGTTCCCTTGGTGGATGCAGTGCTGGGTGACTGGAAGCTACGGTATTTATACATGCTCGTCCGGCTGATTAACAATGAATTGCAGAAGAGTGGTAAGTTGGGCGAGTTGGTAATGATCCATTATGTATCTGCGCAAAAAAAAACGGACGGTGACACAAGAGGAGAGGAAAGCACAAACAGGCTGCTCTTGTGTCACCGTCCGGTTTTTGCGCAGTTAAATAATGATTACCAATGAGCTAATATGCGAGCACCGTGGCAACGATCGATTATCCCCAGAGCACTATTATTTGTTGTGTTATCGAAAGTTGCGACGCTTGACTAAAAAAATTATTGCATGAGTCTCATGTCATAATTACCTTGTTTCATTTCTTTTTCTACGTATGCTTACGCTAGCGCTTAATCACATTGCGCAGATGCTCAGTCCTTGCAGAAATAATTTTTTCAACAGATGTCATATAATGGATTTTCATCGCGGCTTGACCAAATTGATGTGATAAAGCCATCTGTGCGTATCTAATATGAGCTCAATAAATGCCAGATGGCGTTAGCACGATAAATGTATTCGTAAGGTAAACATCAACGAGGTTTCGACTGCGCAAGAAGGCTATTTACTTATTGCCATAATACACCATAACATAATTGCATAATATGGCGCTGACATGCAAGCATGGCAATCGCGACAATCTTGCAAGATAGCGGGTTTCAATGCCAAAAAGTGATAATGCGGCCGTCAGTACTGCTGGGTGCGGGAAGTAGGGGGTGGGGGAGGTGACTACGGCATAACCTAGAACACGTGATCATGAGCTCTGTCGAAAACATTACTTCTTTCCGAGATCATGTGGGATAAAACATCCAGAAGACAACAAAGTAGGGCATACATCACACTGAAAACCACCACGTACACGCGTCAGGTGTTGCAGTGCTCCTTTAAATGCTTCTGGCAAACCACAACTAACAACCATGCATTTCTGCGCAGATACTTCAGTTGTATGTTTTTCTCAATACTGAAAATTTTTGTAAACTAATATTCCGTTGCAGTTGCCATTTAGCTCATAATATTTACAGTGGTCTATAGGTAACGTCATGCATATTTAGTCTCGGAGGTACATGTATAATCATTTTTATAGGCTTCCAAAGCAACGCTTAGCGGCGCTGCTGCTCTTGACAGGCAGCGCCATCTCTGGCAGAAAAAGAGAAACTGGGGTGTAAGCAGCGCGCGTTTTCCCTTCTCTCCACCGCGTTGCTGCTCGCTTCTGTGCACGTGCAGAGCTCTCGCGGTGCACTTGCGACGCCTCACAATGGAGCGCTTGCAGTGCGGCTTCAAAAGGATTTTCAAGCTTGACTGGCACTTCGAAAAAGCGAACTTGATATAATGAGAAAGGCTCGTCAATCACGTTAACGGTGAAGAGCAGATGATCGACGACAACGACGCCCGACTCAAAGCGAAATGCATTTCCCAAGTCGCGATTACACCGTGTAGGACGTACACCTCGAGGTAAGTCTCATTCTGTCATGTTAAAGATGAATAATGGTCCACATGCACTCCTAAATGAAGCCGTACACGCTATCGATGTGCTGCGGCGTGGACTACGAATCATATGATTGTTGTTGTTTTGATATAACATGCTCACAGTAGCAGCCGTGTACTTTCGTGAACAAACGTCTGCGGCGTGCGAAAAAAAGATTATACGGCCATGGCACTGCTACCTGAGAAGGTTAGAGTCAAGTCCTCTGTGCCGCTGGAGAATCACCCGCCGATTAAGATGCGAGGCAGCTAGCTGAGCTTTAACCACTGTGAAGCAAGATGAACTGCTCGCCTCGTTTTTTCAGCTCTCGCGTCATGCTTGCAGTCTCTTTTATGATATCGACTTGACAGGCGTATAAAACCTGTTGCGTGAACGTGACTAGAAAATCGCACAAAATCAGAAGGTGGTTACTTCAAGGTTGCATTTGCAAAGCATGTATTAAGTGCCAGTTATATTTAGCGGCTTAAATATATATCACCCTAATAAAGTAACAAAAACAAAGCAAACCTGCAGAACGATGTCAAAGCTTGCTGAAAATGCACAGACCTCCGTTCCGGCGTGATAAAGCAGCCTTCCAGGCGCGTGAAATGCAGGCGCCGAACTTCTGACAATGTGCCGAGTTCAGTTGATTTCAACCAACCGCGCAACGCTAACGGTATAACGCGAATGTGAACGTTCAACAACGACGGGTAGGTCTCGCGAGCACGGGGAATCAAAACATAAAGTTGCTTCACCTACAGCCGTAACTGGACTTTAACAATGCGAGAAGACAGCGAGTAATCATTACTGTAGTCGCTGCGTGCATGCGCCGCGTTACTTACCGATTCAGGTAGTCGGAACGAACGAAAGCGATGAACTCAGACAGCTAAAATAGAAGGCGAGACAGCGCTGTCAGCTATCCACGCTTGCCGCCTTTATTTCTCGTGCGACACGCCCGGGAACCGATACAGTTTAACACGTGAATCGTGTGCCTTGGTGTTGTCTGCACTGTTGTGGCTGGCCACTAACCCGCAATACTTCGGACCATGCTTGCGCTTCCGCGGGGTCGCTTCTGCCATCGAGGAAATGCGCAGCTTCGTACAGCAAGCCTCACGTTTCAACGTACCCAGCTGACGGCCCTCCAGTTACCCGCGCCGAGAGAAGAACACGTGCGCTACCGCTACCGTGAAAGGGGCTGAGTTGGCCGCGCCTAAGGTTCAGAGCTTTCCGGCAGAGCCGCAGCGCGGCTGGCGCGGCGCTGTCGTCGCGCCGCAAACTTGAGCTTGGGTCCCCTATAGTGACCTAAAAGAAAACAGCAGTTATATATTGCAGTAAATGCTCGTGTTCAACCAATCAAACCGAAAAAATCATGAATAACGATGCCTGACAAAGAGATTTAAGTACACGGCTCCTTTTGCACGACTGATAGTGAAGACTGAGAACAAATATTAAATGCCCGTTGTTCAGTGTAAGGTGTTTTGGGCTAATAACGAGCCGGTTGTTGTGGCGATAATATGCACCTTCGCCGCCGCCGATGTCCGTCGCCGCTATTTCGCATAATGAGACGAAACTGCGCGGTTCGAGCAGCAATTGTGCGATGCTACTAGATCATACGATGTAAAAAAGTTTCTTTTGCTTACCGATTGATACACAGTGCGGCACGCAACATTTTTTGTTAGTGCATGAACTGCAAACTTCTAGTCGGTATTGAAAACCAGCTATCGATTTTGCTGGTTTTATTTGTTTATTTATTCCGTACATCAGACCACTGATGCTTCTGAACAATGATGTACAATTTATACCAAATTCCCGCACGTTATTTGTTTATACAGCTGCAGGATTTCCGTACGTTTTCTTTGAGTAGCATTTTTAACTGCACGACTTCACAAAGGTAAAGCATGGTGTTTGCGCTGACAGCATGTCGATATAATGCACATTTATTCACGGATTGATTTGTAGAAGTTGAAAAGGATTTTACTTTTAACATATAGCCGACAAGCTTTCGTTGAGCCATGGTACACAAAAGAAGCTGATTTCTTGAGCGGTTACCATCCGTTATAACCACGCTGTGAAAACACGTCCGCGGTGATACTGCAACAGGTGGCCTTCCCGAACATTCCGTCTTTCTTGCTCTCCGTGCATTCTGGCGTGCTAGTGTTACGGCTCCTCTGCTAATAATAGTGAGATGAGCGAACGCCTCAACTGCTACATTCTGTGCAGACCCTTGAAACTACGCGTCAGCTGCGGAACGGAAGTGGCATGGCCGTGTTCAGGAGTGAATATTCATGCATGCAACTATCATCTACTTCTATTCTATCACTAGTCATCGAGGTTCCAGTCGCCGACGAGGAATTACTGACTACTGTGCTTCCGTGCGTGACCTTTTCAATGAAACGTGTCGCGATGAACCGGTAACCATTATTGTGTTCTGTACAGGTTCTGTTCCAGCAGAGGCATGTTCCAAAATTATTGGTTTGCGTACAGTTCCGTCTGTTATATATTGGTTCGAGTCCGGTTTTTGTTTGATATCTGTGTTCCCTTGTTCTCACTACGTCATAATGGCGTGTGCTCATTACTGAAATAGAGTCGATTTTCTTATCCATTACGAAGCTCATTATTATGCGAAAGGGAGTTATTTATTGGCAGAGCCACATCGTGACCCATTCGTATTGCAAAGAAATAAGGCTACCGCCCGATTGCCGTGGCCCTCGCGACTTTAAATGCACATGAGAAGACGAAAATTGGACATAACAAGTATATTGAGTTGCTCTTGAGAAAATGTCGTAACCATCCGGCGTGGCAGTTTTTCGTCGCTGGCAATTTCTTGTATGATACGCACTACGGCGAGACCTCTTTATTTTCGCACACTCTTCGACTCTCGCCCAAGAGCGTGCAAAAAGGCAATAGAGCCCCCCCCCCCCTCGTTACCTTCCTCACTGCTACGTTTTCCCGGCTGTTGCGTTGTTTTCCGCCGGTCCCGGCATAGCTCCCATAGGATCCAATATATTGGGAACCCCGCTCCTGCATCGCAACTGCGAGACCATTCCCGTAACATACGCCGCGAAGTGCGCTCCGAGCAGGGGGGGGGGGGGGTCACGGAAGAGAGCGGTCATGTTGACTTTTCATGCAGCTTGGCCTGGCTTGCCCGTAAGTTAAGCTGTGTGAGTGACGCGAGCGACACAAAAACGTACTTTCAGCCGCCGCGAACAAAAGCATAGCCTTCGAGATTCGTATTGCAAAGATTGCGTTTAAAACGTTTCAAACTTGTTTATAGCGCTTGCGAAAGTAAGGCCCTCGAGATTGGCGTTTCTTTCTCGCTGAAGGCCTTGACCACTTGAGGAAAACATCTATTTTCATTTACTTTCGGCAAAACGCCCCCTCCATCAGATTTTCGGGGGCAGTTTTAAGAAAGAGCGTGGCGTCCTGGGTTCTATTCTCACTCGCACCCGAAGACTTTTATTTATTTTATTTGCATCTTAATTTTTCGGCCATTGACCAGATAATTTTTCGCTCATAACAAAGGACGCC
This sequence comes from Rhipicephalus sanguineus, assembly GCF_013339695.2. NCBI lineage: Eukaryota > Metazoa > Arthropoda > Arachnida > Ixodida > Ixodidae > Rhipicephalus > Rhipicephalus sanguineus. The sequence continues at coordinate 52,865,767 of NC_051183.1, forward strand.
GTAACCGACGCCGACGCCGGAATTCCTCCGAAACGACTCTTTAACGCTATGGCGTTACAATAGTACCTCGCGTGGACAAGAAAAGCGTTGTCTTGACTACTTCAGGAAAACGTCTATTTTCATTCTCTGTTTTCGCCAAACAGCCCCTATTCATCGCATTTTCGCGGGGCAAAGCAGGCCCCAGCCCCCCCACCCCTCCCATAGCTTGGCTGGCTAGTGTCAGGACCAATGGCTAGACATAGCACATATATCAGGAAAAGGTACCTTGCCGAGCCCGTCGGCCTCCTCGTTAAATAAATCATGTTGTTGGGCTAGTTGTTTTGTACTTTGCAAAAGGTAAAAACATAATGCAAGGTGAAGAAACAACATGTACTGCAGAGAAGAGCATCAACTTGCAACTAGATTTATTTGAAGACAGGTAAATCCTTGTTCCCAGGGGCATATACTTGGGCGGGCAGCCAGTGGAGTAACACCTGGCAGCCGGCGTATTTCAGCAAAGCCAGCCTCGTAGCAAGGAGGGCAACGCTAGCGCTGGCTTCCTCGCGTCACTTGAGCGAAAGCAGCGCTGCCTTCGGGTCGCAGCATATGGCTACCAGAATCCACGGGAGCCCCTGCATCAGTTGTTATGCTGCTCATTGTCATGTTGTGTCTTTAAGGTCCTCTTGAATATTTATTAATAATAACATAATAAGTTCTGGAGTTTAGCGCCCCAAAACCATGAAATGATTATGAAGGACGCCGTAATGGAGGACAACGGAAATTGCGACCACCTGGGTTTCCTTAACGTTCATCTAAATTTAAGTAAACGGGCCTCAAGCCTTTTTGCCACCTTCCAAAACGCGGCCGACGCAGCCGGCATTCCATCCCGCGAACTTCAGTTCAGCTGTCGAGCACCATAACCACAAACCCATCGTGACGACTGAATATTTGCTATTCCTCAACTCGTTTTCACGGGGCTTGTTGCTGAGCTAGTTGGTTCATAACTTGAGGTAAAACTGTAATGACGCAAAGAAGACGGGGACGAAGCGAAGACACGAACAGACAGACACGGGCGCCATTGGCGCCCGTGTCTGTCTGTTCGTGTCTTCGCTTCGTCCCCGTATTCTTTGCGTCATTACAGTTTTACCTCGTTTTCACGATGTGTTATCACGATGTGCAGTGCAAACGTCAATTGCGTTTGCACTGCACAATCTTAGCTGTTTAACCCATATGATAATAACATTGTCAGGACCTAGAAAGACGAGTCGTTCTAGCGTAACGAGGTTGTAAACTAGAAAAACGAAAAAAAATGCGGTCACTTTGCAACATGACTCAAAAACAATGCAATGAACGGAAACATAATTGGCGACCGTGCGGTGCCTCGTTTCGTCTTGATTAAGGCTTCACATGAATTCACATATTCTTTAAATCTTAATAAAGAACTCAATAGGCAATGCGTCAACCGCAGAAAGGAACTTTGAGAATCAATCAATTGAATTTAGCGGCTATGAATCTCTATGAATAGAAATCTCTAAACCGGCTCATTGACTCAACCGTTACGCATGAAATTAGCGCGAAACATTTAAAGCAATGACAACTATTCTCGTACGTCAGATTTGATCAATAAAACCTGTTTATATTGATCCATGTTAATGCAGAACATTGCACACGTACGAATGCCTCTTGGAACGTTTCTTGTGCTTGCTTGGTGGCGAACACAGCCGAGGTCACTATCGTTATCTTCAAAAGCTAGCAGTACGTACGTGCGCCTACTTTCGTACGTCAACATTTCATTTTGTCTCGGCTCTGACCATGCGGCGCCTTGATTCGTCCTAATTATGGCTTCCTATAAATTGACATATTCCTTCAAGCTCAATAACTCTCTCAATTGGCTATCCTTTATCCGAAGATGCGAACTTTGTAATGAGTCAATTGAATTTAGCGCCTATGAATCGCTATGAACACATATCTGAGAGCGGCATTCTGCGTAAAGATTGAACACTATACAAAACGCTGTGTTAATGGTTAGTTTCAAGGTGTGTAGTTTTTTTACCTGGTATATGGAAAACTCCTGTTAGTGGGTCCATACTTGCGTTGATATGCAGTCGCCGGTCCAATGAAAGCTCAATTGCAATGTCGTAACATCTACATTAAATACTACAGTTGTATAATAAAACAGTATTTGTCAGGCCTTTCTCCACTATTTCCTACGCACGGCCGGCGTAGGGGACATTATTGGCCACTCGTGAAATTCTTTTACCAATGCTAATGAGAACTAAAAAGACAATAATGCCAAGGAAAGTATAGGGGATGTTTTTAGTAGTAAATGTAAAGTAATTGTGAAGAAAGAAAAGTGGACGAAAAGATAGCTTGCCGCGGGCAGGGACCGAACCTGCGACCTTCGAATAACGCGTCCGATGCTCTACCAACTGAGCTACCGCGGCGGCCATCCCCCCGTCCACTTTATAGGGTATATATGTGCATTTAAACGTGGGAGCGTCAGTCAGCGCCGCCAGTAGCCATGACGGCGAGAGTGAAACACTCTTTTTCTGCCTGTTGGCGTCACGTAGCACGTGAACTTATTACGAGCTGGCAGCTGACCAATAATCCCTCGCATACTACCTGAAAGCATCAAGTCTGCCAGAACGAGACCCTCGCTATGAATGAAGGAAAGAAGTGTTAATTTCAAGGGCTCGTTTTCTTTGTTATACACAATATTAATGAGAACTAACAGACAATAATGCCAAGGAAAGTATAGGGGATGTTTTTAGTAGTAAATGTAAAGTAATTGTGAAGAAAGAAAAGTGGACGAAAAGATAGCTTGCCGCGGGCAGGGACCGAACCTGCGACCTTCGAATAACGCGTCCGATGCTCTACCAACTGAGCTACCGCGGCGGCCATCCCCCCGTCCACTTTATAGGGTATATATGTGCATTTAAACGTGGGAGCGTCAGTCAGCGCCGCCAGTAGCCATGACGGCGAGAGTGAAACACTCTTTTTCTGCCTGTTGGCGTCACGTAGCACGTGAACTTATTACGAGCTGGCAGCTGACCAATAATCCCTCGCATACTACCTGAAAGCATCAAGTCTGCCAGAACGAGACCCTCGCTATGAATGAAGGAAAGAAGTGTTAATTTCAAGGGCTCGTTTTCTTTGTTATACACAATATTAATGAGAACTAACAGACAATAATGCCAAGGAAAGTATAGGGGATGTTTTTAGTAGTAAATGTAAAGTAATTGTGAAGAAAGAAAAGTGGACGAAAAGATAGCTTGCCGCGGGCGGCGCTGACTGACGCTCCCACGTTTAAATGCACATATATACCCTATAAAGTGGACGGGGGGATGGCCGCCGCGGTAGCTCAGTTGGTAGAGCATCGGACGCGTTATTCGAAGGTCGCAGGTTCGGTCCCTGCCCGCGGCAAGCTATCTTTTCGTCCACTTTTCTTTCTTCACAATTACTTTACATTTACTACTAAAAACATCCCCTATACTTTCCTTGGCATTATTGTCTGTTAGTTCTCATTAATATTGTGTATAACAAAGAAAACGAGCCCTTGAAATTAACACTTCTTTCCTTCATTCATAGCGAGGGTCTCGTTCTGGCAGACTTGATGCTTTCAGGTAGTATGCGAGGGATTATTGGTCAGCTGCCAGCTCGTAATAAGTTCACGTGCTACGTGACGCCAACAGGCAGAAAAAGAGTGTTTCACTCTCGCCGTCATGGCTACTGGCGGCGCTGACTGACGCTCCCACGTTTAAATGCACATATATACCCTATAAAGTGGACGGGGGGATGGCCGCCGCGGTAGCTCAGTTGGTAGAGCATCGGACGCGTTATTCGAAGGTCGCAGGTTCGGTCCCTGCCCGCGGCAAGCTATCTTTTCGTCCACTTTTCTTTCTTCACAATTACTTTACATTTACTACTAAAAACATCCCCTATACTTTCCTTGGCATTATTGTCTGTTAGTTCTCATTAATATTGTGTATAACAAAGAAAACGAGCCCTTGAAATTAACACTTCTTTCCTTTTACCAATGCTGGCACACAATGAGTTCCCCAGTGAAGAGTCATGCATTTAAACACGAAAGTGTTTTATGCTGGGGTCCACCGCGGCTCCACTGACGTATTTCCATCACGGATATGACGTTGTAAAATATAAAGACTAACAGTGGGCAAAGAAATAAACCAGAAGAAAAAGTTCCGCCACAGGGATCGAATTTACGACCCCTCGCTCCACAGCGCGCAGCGTGGAACGGTTCGGCCACGGACGGCATGTTCTCCGCCATGCTAACGGCGAGCTATTCATACACACCATTTGACGGTGGCCGTACTCAGAGATCTGTTACATCGCGTGTTTTTGTCATCACTAGTCAGATGGCGCGCAGGGCTCGAATAGCACGCTTTAAAGGTCGTCGCCGTTGCGACGAACGGCCGCTTCTAGAGGGCGTTGTCGCTAGTGCGCGCGCTTATCTACCGCGGTGGTTTGTACGTCTTGCGTTGAGAGCACGAAGGTCACTTGGCTCACTGCAACGGCCGCTTTTGGAAAAGGAGCGCCGTGCTCACGCAGAAATAAGTTACAAATGTGTCAGTTAGTTCGCGCTCGTCCTGTGTACGTCCGTTTAGGGCGTCTTTTCTGCTTAAGCAGCGTGTTGCAAGTTTCGAGCTGCTTGCCGTTCTTCGCGTGACATTAAATTTGTTGCTGTAGCATTCATTCCATCGCCCTTGGGGCGAAAGAATACACAACAAACGCCCAACTACGTCTGTGAAGACACGTTTCAATTTTATGTTATACCGATTCCTATGACAGAGGGATCAGCCATGTTTTTTTTTCAGTATAGTAAGCTAAATTATTATGAACGTCATTTTTGTGATGCAGGACCTCGTACAATTGGCAGCTGTCTATTTAGGTCATACGTTTTTCTCCACATGCAGCGCTCACGTGCATTAGAATGGCATACTCAAAACATAAATAATGAAGCAGGAAAATCTTCGTGCGTGTAGACGTAATTTGACGTGGTTCATCAGTACGTTGTAAATAAAAAAGTACCGAGCTTCCGCACAAAGGATCATTAGGATTGACACGATTTATTTCTCCCAATGCAAGTGGCGAGATACCGGGCCTCTATATTTGTTATGTTCTGTATTATCGCAATCACCTTCATTTAGACAGGACATATTCCACAGTGCTATAGTAGCGTGTTTTTTCACTCAACATTCAACAATCTCATTTTCATTCAACAATCTTTCGGCGAATGAAACAAGATACGTCACTCTACAGCAGACTCCGCATAACTTAGGTGTTCTTCTTTAGCGTATGCTGTATTTTTTTTTCGCTTATGAGCTGAAGCTTTGACAGTGATGTATAAGCTTAAGGAGCTGCAGTTCCCCTGACAAAGAATCACCAGATGTTTTGCAAGAATTCTGCTGTACAGAAACGTAGTTACTAAGCACCAATTTTTTACTAAAAATATTAAGCTTTAACTATTGCCCCTTTTCTACCCGTTGTTTTTAACAAAGATATGATCAAAATTACTTATACTTCCTCTGCTCATCACCCACGACTGTTCGTGTCGGCGTAATCAATACTCTGAATCTCTAGCCAATTACAAAATGCGCATAACTATATGAAATGCGAAACACAAAACAAGGGTCTCTATTGTTCTTTCTGAGCTGGCATTATGACGGGGAGAACTTTTTTAAAAATCATAGTTTCGCCGCAAGGCCAAAGCCATGAGTACAATAGCAACGAACTGGAATGTCACTCAAAGTAAGGCTAGCAGCTAATTCGTTTAGAATCCGATTTGGCGATACTCTACAAAACACTCGCATAAGACAACACGACCGCTCCAGTGATTGGAGCGGTTTTGGCGCTGCCTGCCGCTTCAACGCGGAGTAAGCGGCGAAAGTACAGCGCGCACAAAGTTATGAGCCGTCTACTGATGTCTAGCGAGGTAGCGCGCGTCCCAGATCTCGCGACCGCGAGATCTGGGACGCGCGCTACCTCAGTTGCTGCCTCAGTTGCTACCTCAGTTGCTGTTCGAGCGACGCAGCCTGCACACTGGCACCCTCTCATGCTCCTTCGCAACGCCCGTCTGTAGCCATCCCAAACTTTGACTCGCACATAGAAGATACGATGCGCAGGGGGAGATGTTCTCGATTTCGACTATATACCGAACATGATGGTGACGACGTCATCTAAAATCCGGCTTCAGTGCCATATTATTTCTATTGCAATGATAAATGACACTTATTGGTAGGCTGACCGGCTGTGCGATTCCTGTTGTACCTAACTGCATAGTACCAACAGCGTTGGGTAATTTTGCCTAACGTTGGGTGTTTGTATGGCTGGCGGGTGATCGCTAATGCTTGCTTTTCTTGACGCGGCCATGAATTCAGGCTTATTAGAGGTAATTAAGAGTAATTGTGTCCCGTTTATGTTTCATTTACTGCTCAATCGCAAGTGTATTATGGTTCGGCAAGACTTACCTCTACAAGAGAGTGTGTGACTTTCCCGCTGTCTCCTTGTTTCGACAGTTTCTTTATGCGTAGTCACAAGTCTTAGGTTTTGATGCACTTTAAGGAACACGACGTGGTCTAAATTCCGAAAACCCTCAACCATGGCGTGCCTCCTAATCATTCGCGGATTTCGCATGTAAAATGCCGCATATTGTTGATGTAACGGGTAATTATATTCGTTCAATGTCACAAGCAACTAAACATGATCCCGCATAAGTAGTAACTGTGTTGTAGCCCTTCTGAAAGCGCCCACCAAATATGTTGATTCCTTGGTAAATTGACGATAAAACTCGTCGATGGCGATTCCACGAATAATGGCCAAAGCGGTGAACGATTGCTAAGCGATCAAATCAATTATCCGCCCACCCTTCTTACATCGCACTCGCGATTAGAACTCAAAACTGCTTTAGTCGGCTTAGCACGTAAATTGTGTTTCCCCTGCCTAGGATGATAATAATGATATATTATTATTATTATTATTATTATTATTATTATTATTATTATTATTATTATTATTATTATTATTATTATTATTATTATAAATGCGAAGCATTTCTTAGCGAACCCTTGGCAACTTGAGCGTTTTTATCTACATATCTAATAATAAAAATGATTACCAATATTATTTTTTTCGTCCATGCAGTGATGGTTGAAAGCTTCAGATAAAAGCTCTTCTCTGAGGCAGCTTGTGAAAGGTCCGCAGTTAGCAGTGTCAACTTCAATGGCGTGCAAGATCAGCAAACACAGGACTCTTTAGTCTTAAACATCAACACTACTAACAATGTTGTAAATGTGGAACTTGTTTTAAAACTTAGAATATACATTCCTTGCAATTTGGGCTGTGTAGAGCTCAATAAATCTATGCAAGTTTTTCGCACATATAAGATGATGCTCGTCCTGTTTATTGTAGGTAAAGAGGTTCTCAAGCTGGTGATGAAAGCTAACTATATTTCCTTGCGGTGACTCATATTAGAAAGTTCAAGAACATTTTCCACGTGTCAAAGACAAATGTGCATCATATCATATGTGTCATTGGTGTGCTACTATTTATTACCGCAGACATTCGCTTTGAAAAATTAGTCAATGCAAAATATTTCTGTTATGCGTGAGGAAAGAATGTTCTATAATTTGTTTTCTTGGTGACACAGCTACCTCTTCAATGCCACGTCGCACTAAACGTAATGATAATAAAACTGCAATTGAAAAGCATCGTGTCTGGCGAGTATCTCATCAACATTCTTTTAGAGTTAGTGTTCACATGAAAGCAGGGCAAACATAAAAGAAAGGGTTATGGAACATATGGTAGTACCAAAGCGAAGGAAATATCTGTAGGCTTCATCAGCAGTTGGAGTTCTCCCTAAGTCGTAACAATTGGTTTGCTGTAGGCTGCGTGAAAAGTATTTAGATGAGTATTGCAAAACGTTCTCAGTCTTTCAGGATTATGTTTTAGCGCCTCAATCACACCGCGTCAGGATCCTACAGACATCCGATAACTCATGTAGGAAGCCACAACCCGGTGATTTGTTCCGTGCAATTCTAAATTTTGTATAAGTAGACCTCTCGATGGCTGTCTTGGAAGAGTGATGCGTTAAACATGGAAAACCTTGCACACCCAACACTTCCTAGAATTCATGGACAATTCTGATGCAACACATTTTTATATAGGAGTCACCTTAGTGTGGCCTTACTATATATCCATATTTACCATTGTGTACATTCATAACAGCGTAACTTTTACGATATAAATAAACCCTTTCTTTATGGAAGGTTAGAAACTAAAGTTTATAAAAACTCTACAGACGACAATACTATATATAAAACTTTGTTTAATGCGAGCGATAACTAGAGACCGAAGAAGTGAATGCGCTTGAAAGACGAGGACGAAGAAGAGACGGGACACGCACTGCGCAACTTATAAATTGTTTATTGGAAAAAAGGGAGTAGCGTCACTTATATACGCCGAAGCACGTTACACAGGGCCTGCGCATTACACGTTACTGAGGACTCAGAAATTCACTCTCTTTCTTAGATAATGTGAATTTTTAGTGCTCAGTAACGCGTAATGCGCAGGCACTGTGTCACGTGCTTCAGGGTATATAAGTGACGCTGCTCCCTTTTTTCCAATAAACAATTTGTAAGTTGCGCAGTGCGTGTCCCGTCTCTTCTTCGTCCTCGTCTATCAAGCGCATCCACTTCATCGACATGCAGAACCAACTGGCGCAACTAAGTGCACTAACAAGCAAGAGACCGGATTTTAGGCTAATGCCTATTTTGTTCTTTATGCTCCTATCACCCCACTTTGATATATCCCTATTGAAAATTTATCCACCATGTGGGATGGTGGATTCCACCATCCACCATTATGGTGGATTATGGTGCTGGAAGATGGTGGCACATGGTGTATGCTGGATGCTGGCGTATGATGGATGCTGGGAATAGCGGAGCGTAAAACGGCTCTACAGCGTCGGGACCATCGTGATTAGCTGTTACACATAAATAATTGTATAGAAGGCGATGTAGAAAGCATTAGTACAAAAAAAAGAAAAAAAAAGCCGTATGCAAAAAAAAAAACTGCCGCCACCGGGAGTCAAACGTGCGACCTTCGGATCTCGAGCCGAGTACTTTACCACTACGCCACGCTGACTTTTTTTTTCTTTTTTTTTCTCTTTCATGGTATTTACCACACTTAGTATTACAGTGCACAATAATAGCACAAATAAAGCGAGCAAAAGTACAATCACATAGCGACAATATGCGCTCAAGCGCTACTAAGTGCACACTCGATGGCTAACACAACGTGCAGTAGAACGGTGAGAGTTCTTCACATCGTGTTATACTGGAAAGGTGGTGAGGCCGAGCACCTCACCAAGAGGGGGTACCAGTCTGGTCTAAAGTCCAAGTCGTCATAAATGTCCTTTAGCTGACAGTTGCTTCGAGTTCTGCAAAATGACTAGTCAACATACGAATACACCGTTTGACTTCAGCTTTGTATGTCTCATACTGGACACAGACGCGATCTTCACATCGTACTAAAATTTGCATAGTTATTAAACACGAACAAACTGCTGCCGGTAACGAATGACACGTCGATAATGGCAACAGCGCTAACTTTCTTGTAGAATTCACAACGTAACTCCAAAAAAAGTGTCAAGTGGACCGAGGAGCGGGTATAGTGAACCGAATGTTACAGCTAAGTTTAATTGCCGTTTCTCGCTTTTTCCAAAGGGCGACATGTGCAGAGGCTTTATGTCGACTCAAATCTCATTCGATGAATACGCGCGTACAGTTGATTGAGTATTGTGATCCTTTTGTCGCGCAACCTACAGCGCAGCCGTGCCAGCGCACTGATCTGACGCTGTATCATTAGCTACAACTGCAGAACAGCTCGGCCAAACGCAAGTGCAGTGCGCGGGAAAAATATGCCATCATATTGGTTCAGTAAGGCGTTCGAATTGACAAGTCTATGTTCTCGCATACGTGTCAGAGAAGCGCCGGCGAGTGCGACCGGCGGCGGTTGGTGAGCGGAGGCGTTTGCTGGAAGCGCGTCGCATCTGTGGTGATCGCTTCTTGTGCGGACACCGTACACAAGAAAAAACGCTTCATTTAGGTTAGCCGATGCCACAGCTGTGCTGTAAAGTCATTCGCACTCATCGGAATTGTGTATCCTGAAACCCAGAAGTGCCGATAACACGTAGACGGACTCGGTCGGTAAGCTATGCCTAACCTTTGGTGGCAATCATGGTGGTAGAATATGATGGTGGAAGTGATACTTGGTCGGGCTTATCTCGACGCAGGCCGAAGGTAAAAGTTTGTGCATTTTAGCTTCGCACGCATTTCTACTGTTACCTTAAAGTACCGCTGAGGTAAGTGAGTGTACAAGAATTGCCAGAGTTGCGTTTCTAGCGTGACGGTATCAAGCGGCGGCTGTTTTCTGGTCTACCCACTGGAAGGGCTCACTTCTCGGCAACTGCGCGCCGATGTAACACAGATACTGTCGCTGTTCACACCGACACTTCTAGACTTGTAAACATCACAATAGAGCAGCACATCGCGGATGTAAACCTGATAAGTACGTGCGTAAAATGTAAACATTCACGGCTGCTGTGCTCCACAAATCTTGAGGCGGTTACGCCGCATGAATAAAAAAAAAGCGTGCTGAAAAGCTTAATGATCGGCGTTAGCTTCTTTGAACTGTAAACAGATTTTTCTACACATTGAACAGCAAAACATTAGAAGTGACAGTGATTTCACATAATGTCACGTGCACTTCCATCATGCCACCGTCATCCAGCTTGTTCACCAAGCCATCCACCGAAACACGTTTTGCTCGCCACCATCAGCCAGCATTTTCCACTTAACACCAAAAAAAAAGCTCGCCACCACCACCACCATCTGCCACCATTTTTCCACTCTCGCCACCATCAGCCAGCATTTTCCACTTAACACCAAAAGAAGCTCGCCACCACCACCACCATCTGCCACCATTTTTCCACTCTCGCCACCATCAGCCAGCATTTTCCACTTAACACCAAAAGAAGCTCGCCACCACCACCACCATCTGCCACCATTTTTTCCACTCTCGCCATCATCAGCCATTATGACCACCACAGTTTCCACCACATCCACTATTGTTTCCACCTTGTCCACCAAGAATTCCAGCATCCACCAACCCACGATTTTCAATAGGGATGAATATGAATTTGAGGTTAAGAAGAGGATATAGAGTGCTATTTACTGTAATAAATACCTATTTTTGGCGTTTGTGCCTTAATGCCTATAAGTGCCCGTAAATACCGTTATTGAAAATCGGGGCATATGTGAGGACTATTCAGATTCACCCTTCGGTTCCGAGTGCAGTTTGAAACCGTTATCCATGTTACCGCGCAAAACTGACTGTTCAGAATTCTATTGGGTTCAACATAGTGATCTTGTTCTGCCAACCTCCGAAAAACAACTGCTAGCAGCAGTGAAATCGGATGCGCCGCGCTTACATGGTGCGAGCTGCTGGCGAATGTGAAACCACAGAGAGCAAAGAAAGAAAGAAAAATGTGGTGTGCACGCGGCTTTTGCTTTGTTTGTATTTTTATTTTCAAGGTGTTCACCGACAGAGAAGAAATCGTCCCTACGCGATTCAACCTGGCAATACTAGCTATGCCTCCATTATGTCGTTTTAGTGGTCTGGCTATCTGCTCCTGCTCTGCCCTCGCCAGCCATGCGGAAAATATACACACCCACGAGTGTGTTGCTTCGACAGCACAAAAAATACAAAAAGAATTGGCCGCCTATCTGCGTGCTTCGCTGCAAATGTCGTCTAAAGACGATAGAAGAGGCGCTGCGTGAGATATGGACGCCATCTGGCAATACGTCGGGAAACATTAGTGCTGTGTTGCGGGCTGGTAGTCCCGGCGCAGCGGCAGGCGAAGACCGGCGGTGACCAACGCGACCGGTGGGGACGCCGGCCAGCCCGAACACGCTGTTTGGCGCGATGCGCCGAAGGAGAAGAAACGTCCGCACTCAACGAGTACTCTCCACAAACTCTCTTACTTACACGTCACCTGAGTAAAACAGGAATGCCAGAGCGGCGCCCCCTGTCATTCGTACAATGCAATACTGAACCGAAACCGAAACACAACATGAGCTTGTGCAGAGGGCACGGAGGAAGACAAGTTTCAGCGCAGTCGCATTTTCAGCGCACCTTAAGAAACTATGGTTGTAACATTGTAGGGCGAGTAGGGCCAGAAGGACCGTCACGACGAAAACCTGCCTCCTCAGTCGTATTCGCCTGGAACGTTGGTGTGGCTTCGCGTTCCCTCCTCCGCTCCTGGCCTTTCCACAAAGCTACTGCCTAAGTACGAAGGCCCCTACCGCGTCCTACGTCAAGCATCCCCAGTTAACTATATGATTGAGCCTGTTCAATCATCTACGGACTGCCGTCGTCGTGGCCGCGAGACTGCTCACGTCGATCGACTGAAGCCGCATTATGACCCGCCAGTTGTACCTGTTCCTTAGGTCGCCAGGATGGCTCCTTTTCCGCGGGGGAGTGATTTGTAACATGGTAGGGCGCAGACAAGAACGCCTGCGAAAGAAGAAGACGAAGACGGTTGTTGTTGGCACTCGCGCTTGCTCGGCTTGGACCGCTGACCGCTTCAGCTGTGGCAATCTTTTAATAAACGCGTTACTGTCTCAACGTTAAACGCATACCATCAAGGTCTTTAAAACTGCGTATCTATGTATTTTCTATTAAAGGAACACACCACCTAATACTTACCTAATGATGTTACGCCTCAGATATGCGTAATATTTACTTTTTGATCGACAACGTTCACAAGTATGAACAGCCGTACCAGTTCAAGATGGGTGGGCGGTAAGCGAGTGGTTCAACTTTGGCCGGTGGCTGAATCGGGTGACGTGCCGACAAACAGAAAGACAGAAAGACAGACCAAAATTTCTGCGTTTAAGTTCCCCAAGAAAGATTATCGTCTTTAAAAAATACGCAGCCTGCACAAAGTCTCGTAAGACTAGGACACAGGAGAGCTTGTGGAATGGTGGTGGACAAATCGGCGCGCGTATTCTGGGAGCGAAGTACAAGAGGAAGAAAGGGACGAAGATTAAGAAGCTAACGAATACAGTACGTGCCGGTTCGTAAAGGTCATAGTTTTTCTACTCCACACGGCAAACTATACTTGCTGTAGTGTACATTACAGGGCTATGCTTTCTATCTTTTTTTTTCTGTCATATTTTTGGGTATGTTGCTTTCTATCCCCATCTCTGTCTATTCCTTTCTTCGTCTTTCTGTATTTTTCTCTCTTTCTTTCGTTCCATCTTGTTTTGACCATCTGCGTGACAAGCAGGTGTCCTACCACAGGGCCCCGGTATTGCTTGAAACTGCTTCGGCAAAAAATTGTATATGAATGTCATGTCCTGGAAGGAGTCTTCTTAACGCATGTAATATTGCGTGGCAGAAGCGTAGAATCACGCCAGTCGTCATAACATGCTAATTGCGCAACCAGTGGGTGTTCTAAAGGCCCACCCATTACAAAGCTTTCACGCATAATTAGTCATCATCATCTGCAAAAGCAGCAACAACGTGAGCAGCTACGTAGGTTCGCGTGTTGCCCTACGGACGCGTAGAAGGCCTTTCGCTGATTCGCAAAAGGAGGAATTATGGCGTAGTGGGCACTTCACAACTGTACTTGCAATAAACATTCTAGGATAGTTTGAAACGGCCAATGTTACGCGCACAGTCGTTCGTTTCCTAACTACACGGTTGAGGCATGCACCCAGAACAGAATCGAGGCTAGCACTTGAGAAGGCGATGCGCACGGGCCTGATTACGTTATCGCGTTCTGCTCTTGAAGCCGAAGTTCAAGCGTTCTTCAAGCTTTTTTTTCGTTCAAAATTGATAGCACGTTACGCTGCCTAGCTTCATACGTTAGTATTTCACTTTGGCTAGAAACAAAACGTTACTTGCATACGAAACGTTATGTAAAGAGTTTATTTTAACGTACATAGCTCTTTTATTGTTAATGACTTCCCTGACACAGTGTAGAGTGACACAGTGACACAATAGACAGCACATAACGATGGCTTCATGTTTGTGTTAAAACGCAATGGTTGGGTCAAAGAAGGTTCAATTTTAACGTTAAAACTCGGACATTTCCTAGTACAGTTGTACAAAAATACAGCATTTGGTAGGCTTTTGTCCCCTCTTGCCACTACGCAACGGGCAGCCACTTTGATTTTGGGTCCATGATGATGTTACCTTGGCAACTCTGGCAAGGCATTATGTACGCCATTGTGGAGTCCTCATGCTAAAAATGACGTGCAATAACACACGTAAAGCGATGTGCATTAATGGATTACTCTCTTTCTTCCTCTGTTTCTCTTTCCTCCCTTCCTTTCTGTCTATTTCGCTCTTTCTCTTTCGTTTGATGTTACGCTTCTTTCTTTTTTTATTGTCTGTATTTCTCTTTCTTTCTCTTTCTGTCTTTGTTCCATTCTTTTTACTCTATTTCTCCCCTTCGCTTTCTTTCTGCGCTATGGGGCTCTGTCTTCTCTCCTCATTTCCCTCCTTCACGCCACTACTCCCTTTCCCACCCCTTTGCTATACTATACCACACAAGGCTATGCTCTGCTGTGCCAGCGTGCCTGGATAACCGAGTGGTTACGATGCTCGCCTTCGGATCGTGGGACCGCTGGTTCCTATCCCACCTCGCCAAGAAATTTTTTCGCGAAGAATTTCTCTTTCTTTCTCTCTGTTGCTGTCTTTTTCTCTCTCTTTTTCTCTCCTTGTGCGAAAATGTTTCGTAAATGAATGCGAAGTTTATGACCAACAAATTTATACGCTGCCAATATATCTTCATTTATATTTGGTGAGCTGGTGGACAGGGCCTACAAGTATCACAGCGTGACATGTCGGCAGGGTAGTGTGAGCTCTCTCTAAGAAGCAAGCACATATGGCTCCCTAGTTTGTAGTGGCACTGTCTCACTACACCTCTACATAACCGTTGTCGAGGTATGTTGGCACAATGTTTGCGGCGTACCGGTATATTAATATGAAGTAGGCCCTACAAAACAACAAAAAACGGTGTCACGTGGCTGATACATGGAGAATATTGGTCGTCAAAGAAGTGTTGTCGAACCAGCGAAGATTACAAGAGTCGTGGGGCCAGAAATCGCTAATAACGTGTCAGATATTGCGGCGAGTTCTGGCCACTGCTTCACATCGTAGAGCTCACCCACGGGCAAGGCGTACGGTGAATTTGTTGCCGGCACTGATTCTCAATCTTTGCGAGTAGAACGAAGTAATAATTCACAAGACAGCCAATGTTTAGCACCTTTTCCGATTAGAGAGGAGCGTCTGATGACGTCCTACTGCTTGCCGTGCTCGCCTTCAGATTTTCTCATCCGTGAAGAGATACTACGATCATAAGCAAGCGAAATATAGTTGAACGCACCAAAATTCTGAAAGGTATGGGACTCATTGACGGCCTGCAACGGCCAGCACCGAACCGTTGCAGCACCTTGAGAAACAACAGTGTTTTGTCTCTTCTCTTCGTAAAGTTTTCACCCCCTTTTCCCAGTGCAGGGTAGTTCAGCCCTGGTTAGTACCCCTCCGCTTGTTTTATCCTTGTTTTCGCTTCCTTTCTCTAAGAGCACTGGCGCATGACTACCTTGTGGGGAGCAGCGCCTCAGTAACGTGAATTTTCATCTCTTTTATTGTAGACACGTGTTGTTACAATTGTTCTGAGTAGTCGACATTTCTGTGAAGGTGGAGTATCACATTAGAGCTGCTAGTGAATGTCAGGCCATGTTGTGGAGGTTGTCGTTTATTTCAGCTCGTAACACCGGTCAAGTGTACTGCATAGGGAGGTAGAGGGGCGGTGCGGTGTGGTGTCTTTATTCACCGTGATGCTTGATCACTTACGTTTTATTTTTGGCTGGGTGCATCCGTAATTGGCATTTTCATACTAACACTCCACAACTGCCCCATATGAAGCGAAAGAGCTTGGCACCTTTTTGTAACGCTGTTCAAACCTGGGAAGGCGATCAAAGTATGTAATACAAGAAAGACAGGCTGTATCCTCGTGATGCAAAGATAAATTCGACTTTGTCTAAACTTCCCATCGACTTTAGAAGAACGCGTTTCACAGTAAAACAGACATTTTTGTTTGTTGAAAGGCTGAAAAGACGTTATCCTTCTGGTGGAGAGTACCAGAAGAGAGGTTGCATAAAGGCTCATAAAATTGAGCCGTGTCGGTGACAGCTGCTTGATAAAATTTCCAATATTTGAATGCAGAGACAGGAAATTGTGTCTCAACGATCATTCCTACTTAAAGACACGACACTTCGAATAATTGTAAACTTGTTCAGTTTGCAAAACTTAGTGCCAAATATATCTTATGAGCATATCAATTTTGCGGCATGTTCCGCGGCCATGGGTGGGCATATTGATGCAGTGCCGGTCTTAACGTTTGGCTGACCTGTCCTGCCTGTCATTCAATGTGAACAAAATATATAAATTGGTAGTGAAATTGGCTGCAGTCGCAAAATGTGTCCAAAATCTGGATTGCTCCTCATCTAAATAAAATGAGCTTGAAATAGGGTCTTGTGTCAGTGTTTGCGTAAAGACATCGTTCCTGATTATGAAAGACTGCACATCACATTATTACTGAGGAATATTAATATGCTTTATTTCCTAATACAAGTGCTCTCCATTTGCAATTACCATAGCAAGGACCGAAAGACAGGAAAACAACATTATTCAACCCTACATCAAACACTCGTAACAGATGGTGACACCATGCGTCTGTTTTGAATGCAGAAAATTGCCATTTTACGGGCACTCGCTAGTGTATACAGCGCGTATATCGAAGTTCTCAGAGTATTCAAGAAACTTATCCAGACAGCTATCAGGAATGTCGTCGTAATCGGTAGCCCATAGTTCATAACCTGGAAGGAAATGCAAGTTAGAGGTGAGTTTCAAGAGGTGGGAGGAGAAAGCTTTCTACTCTCGAAATGTAAAATCTACGTGACGAGATAGAAGGATGCTCGTTTTGCAAATCAGAAACTAGAAACCATTGTTGATCTTTTCAAGGCTTGCGAAATATTTGAAGATATTCAGTCACATGAATTAAATTCACGTTATTTTGCGATAGATCAGCTGTTTGATTTCCCCGGCTGAATCTCGGAATAAACTTATTCATCAACCGCAGAAGAACGAAACACCAGTGAAAATTTGAAAGGTGCTGATTATTTATTTCGGAAAGTGTTTATTACAACAACTTGTTTTTAAACGTCTACGACGAGAATAAATAAAAAACCGCTTATATGATGCTACCAATATTAATGAGCACTAACAGACAATTTATTGTCTGTTAGTGCTCCGTAATATTGTGTATAATAAAGAAAATGAGCCCTTAAAATTAACGCTACCAATATTAGGCTCACGCATCATGCGATCCGCTGGTTACCTGCTGGCTAAAAGCACTCTACGTGCGCTCTGTTAATTGTCCCTTCGTTGCGTTGTAGAAGCAATTTGCAGCTTTATACTCAATTGTCACTATTTTCAATGAAGTTAAAGTCCGGTTTCCAAAAGCGCACGCTGTAAAAACATTGCGGCGTTCCTTCTTGCTCTTTTTCGATAAGATAATCACCTTGCGCGATCAACATATTCAGGTTCCGGAGTCAATATTGGAGTCTCAAGAGAAGATGGCGCGAATTTTGCTAAAATCAATCTAGAGCAGCGCAAATTTTACATTTCAGCCCTTCCCTTATGGGTATCCACTTTTTTCTTTTGTCGGTATTTTTTTTTCACAACCAGATAATGACCGTGGATATTTCTGCTTTATGGCAACATATTGTTACGTGCGCGAAAGGGTTTATTAGGATGCATAGTAACAGTTAACTATAAAGTTGAAACTCGGCTTAACGAGTTGTCTACTATGCTGGAATAAATTCGTTAAATGGGGAATTTCGTGCAATCGGGAAAGAAATTTCTCGGTCCTTCCAAATCTATAATTGTAAAGTAGCGTCACTCAAAAGCTACCGCGGTATTGTCTTTGTCGCCAAACAACGTCTGTGCATGACAAAAGACAGCGGCGGTGGTCCGAGGGCAGCCTCGACATTGAGCCTGGCGACATTGTTCCAAGGGCGGCCTCGACATATGGGGCACCATGTCCGGGTGATGTGGTCCACGTAGACGGTCACGCGAATCTATCACAAGCCATTCGCATCCGAAGACGCGGAGAACAGACGTACTGAGTGAGCGAGTAGGCCGAGAAAAAAACATGGTTGATCCCTCCGTCATAGGAATCGGTATAACACGAAAGTGAAACTTGTCTTCACAGAAGTAGTGCTTATTGTGTAGCGATACATGAGAGCTTGTACAATGTCTATTCTTGTTTGGCAGCTATAGCACTGTTTGACGTGGATGCACCCATGTTGACAGCATGTCTCTATCGAGACGACTAACGCCCATGATCATGATTAAATTGTTGTGGTAGCTGACGGTGTGAACATATATTTGGACACAGCGAATCGTGAATACCGCGTAAGGATGATATCAATAAGCTCATAATCAACACTGGTACCCGGTATGCACTTCTTCAAAGCGTCGTCAATTAAGGAGAGAAACGGCACGGTGTGCGCTTTCTAGTAATGGGTAGCCAACCCCTGTGCTCATGCATACACTAACAAACACTGCGTTTCAGCAACACGGGAGGTAGAGGTTCGTAGCCTGAGCCGCAAACGCGTGCGTCCCGCTGGTTTCTGTCTCGCAGGCGCTGCTCTCGCTCCACCAAGGCACGACATTCGCCCGTCGAAATCCCGTCCTTTCTGCAACGCGTATTGCAGCAGTTTTGTTAGTCGGTGCTCTCGCAATTGAAGCAGTCGGCGGCGGAGAAATCCCGTTGGTGCACGTGGAAGCTGCACTAATCCGATGAGCCGACGCACGCTAACACGAAGCCAAAGGCAAAGAACGTAACTGCGTCAACGGTACCTCGGCGACAACAGCGCGGCCAGTATACCTCTCTGGTATCGAGACGCTTTAACCATGACCTCCGATATCGCGTGCAATCTCGGAGTAAGCGCTAGTTACCGTCGATCGTGAAGCATTACTTCTTTTCACATCTCACAGACGGCGGCACCACCCCGCTCCGCCCGTCGCGAATGAGAATGCGTGAAAGATATAAGGCGCGTTCGCGCCGTGTCTAGCATCTCGCGAGTTAGCTTAGTCGGTAGCGCGTCGGGCGCTTGCCGTCGCGGCCGCAACGTCGTGGGTTCGATTCCCAGCGGGGTATCTCTTTCTTGGTTTTTTTCTTTCTCACCTGTTGGCGTCCATTTTATGGACGTCATATCCGTGACGGATGTACTTGGTGGACCCCGGCATAAAACACTTTCGTGTTAAAAAAGTTGCGAGGAGGCGACCAGCGCTATCTGCCGCATAAACTATGAGTTAATGAAAGCAACCACCACCGCCCGTGGCACCATCCTGTATGTAAGAGCGCTACCGACTGCCGAGTCCGTTGTTGAGTGCACGGAAAGTCAGAGGTGTGCCTCGCGATAATATGGGCTCGTACAAAGTTTAGGTCGTATCTCTTCTGGTGTCTATTAAAAGTTCAGGCTGATCATCACGACGCTTTGTGCTGATTGGTAACTAGCACAAAGCAGCATAATCGCAGCTAAGGCTGAACCTAGGGTGCATATGTTTAATGCAATATTCTTATGGTGCGCGATAAAAGAAAAATCTGTCTATGCCCATATTATAATAAATTCACCGCCTTTTTCCTGACGTATTTTAAAAAAAATCTTCATAAAATCGGGTTTGGTGGCTAGGGGGGGGATCTCTGTTCGTTCCGCGTTCGTTCTGGCGGTGTTACGTCACAAAAGTGGGTGGTCCGCAGCTCTCTTCCGCCGAGAGGAAGATGACAGCCAATCGTCAAGCTCTGAGCGGCGAGCTTTCCCGAAGTAGACGCGCATCGTTTGTCCTCGGCAAGGGGACCGTATATTTCAAAACGAAGTGTTTCTCGCCTTCTAATAAATACAGTTATACGAAGAGATATTGTTTTTCTTTTCAAGCTCAAACAGTTTCTGAAACAGCAATAGGTTTGTGCGCTGATATTTATTGGTGTTAGTTTTTCTAACGTGCTCGCTATGTGAAGTCGCGCACGCGAAAAAAAAAAGAGAAAAGTAGCGGTTGGCGCAGTTTTTCAAGATGTCGTCCCACCGGAATGTCTGGCTTGGCTCCCGGGTGTCGAATCGTCAAAAGGAGCTTCTGCTGGCTTTTATAAAAGAGCACCCACAGATACCTACGCCATCGTGCCCACTGGGGCCGTCGTTCACGAGTGAGGACCGGGACGACACGTGGCAGTAGCTGGTAGCGCTTTTGAACTAAGAAGTCCCTGCGCGTAAGACCACAGCCAGGTGGCAGGCCCGTTCATTTTGTTCGCACTGTTCGTTTCGAGAACAGAAAGCGACGCCGCACTCGCTCACGTCTTCAAACGCATCTCGCACCTCCAACCGCAAGAGAAGCACACGTCGAAAGCGCCTTTTTCTCAAAATCAGCTGTTGCAGCAGCCGCAACCGCCGCATCGTGCCGTGCGAAGCCGTTTGTTCGCTCGACAGAACGCGTGCGAAGGGTCTCGCGCTCCGTTCGTTTGTAGCACACGACATGCTGGTTATGACACGGTATGACGTAACCAAAAAATAAAAGATCAAGCAAAAAGAAAAATGGTTACGCCCCTCAGAGACGTGGTTTTTTCCGGCTTCGGCCAATCGCGTACGCCGCCAGAATGGGTACAGAACAAACGGCGCAGAACAGAGATCTCCGATCACCCCACTCGTTATGCCGCGATATGACGTCACCAAAAAAGAAAATATCAAGCAAAAAAAATGGCGACACCCCCCGGCCTTGAGTGGCATCTCCCGCTTCAGCCAATCAGCTCGCTTGTTCTTCCCCAGGAGAACGAACAAGCGGAACGAACAAATCTCCGATCGCCCCCTAGGTTATTTCATGAATTCCGATTCCATGAATTCGTATTCATAAATTCCGATGACAACAATGAAACCTGTAAGTATATACCGGGGAACGTAAATTTCTTTGTTATATCGGGAACTCTGTAACATTATGTTTCCACAAATCAACTTTTAACTATATATATCTTCCGCTTCATGCACTAAGATTTACAATTTTTTAGAAAGAAGAAATGCCTTTCATATGTGATGCTTTATTAGTATCGAAGCAAAGATGCTTCCGCGGGAACATTGACGTGAAGATAACTGCTCTGACGTCGTCCACCTTCACTCAGTTAACACGTGACTGTGGATGCGCATTTTGAACCTTTGTAGGAGAAGGTGACAAAGCAGTCAATGAATCGCTAACTGCCTGAGGGAGGCCTCCACGGTGCCTCAGTGCTTGCGGTGCTCGCCTGCTGACCACACAGTCGCGGGTTTGGTGCCGGCCACGGCGGCCGCATTTCGATGGTGGCAAAACGCTAGAAGCTTGTGTGTGTGTGCGCACGTTAAACAAACCTGGAGGTCGAGATTACCCGGAGCCCTCCACCACAGCGTCTCTCATAGCCTATAGCTTTGGTCGCTTTGCGACGTTAAGCACTATAGAGCAGCCATCATTAAATGACCCAATTATTGCGCAGAATATTTTCTGTTTCTGAAAAAAGTGTCTATTATTCTGAGTCGGCTGCATCCTTCCTTCGGTCACCGTATCTTCATGAAGACTGAAGACTTCATGAAGCCGAAGTTTATACAAAGTTTTTAAATTGCGTGACTTTTGAACGAACACGTAGGCTCACGACAGAACACACCGAGGAGAATGCGCATTCGGATATTGTGAAACGCGGGCAATTGAAATTCAGATGGATTGATGTGTCAAACGAAAGAACAATACACGGTATGCTTTTAGGTTGGCGTACGGCAGCAGGCTAACACTTCAAGTGCGCTTCAAAAAAGCAACTGCCTAATAAAACTAAAGATACAACCGTCTTGTCTTTCCTCAGTACATGAATTTAACGGTAACTTACAATTCTCTTAGGTTTAGGTAAATAAGACTCCTCATGTTCTTTATTTAGGAATTGTACTTTTGTTAATAGTTCTTGTGCCTTACTCAGATACATGCGTCTCCATTGCTATTCTCATAGCCCCCATGTTGATGACGCTCATGATTTCCTTAGGACCGCTTGTGCTTGAAAACTTTGTGATCTGGAGTAGTGTTTGTAGTCTACGTATTTAGGTAAAGTGAACGTGCGCTGCCGTAAAAGCGCTTACTTTGATAGATGCGCTAGACTTTCTACTCTGAACACAAGATATTACAGTTACCTACCTCCACTAGGAAGATCAGCTGTCGGGGGAACGTAGAATACATCGCAATTTCCACCAGAGTATACAAGGGCGTCAGTGAAAGTCCTCCCATCTGTGACATAAACATGAAAATACAGCGTATAACTTCAAAACAGCATTAGTTGCACACATTTTCTCGCGCAAGAAGACACATTTTGTAGCATATATAGAATAGATGTTCCAAAATATCTCACAAAATTGTCTTCCCTTTGAAGTGTTTGCCCCTTTGTTTATACCTTTTTTTATCGCGCGCCTGCTCTTCTCTCCGCTGTCCTTTCCATCTTTCTTTCCCTTTCCCCCTCCCCTTAGTGTAGGGTAGCAAACCTGATGCTACAATTCTGGTCAACTTCCCAGCCTTTCTCTCGTTTTATTATCTCTCTCTCTCTCTCAAGAAGCAGTTTGCTTGACACAGGTGTAATTCCTCGTTTTTCTATTCTTTTTTTGCGTTAAATATTCTTCAACTTCTTTCTACAAATGCTCCCTTCCGTAATAATAACGCACGCTGCACTGGTTAGTTCAGCATTTCTGTCCCACAGGCCAGAAATGCTGAACATTCGTTATGCAGCGGGAACTGCTCATCAAGGAATATGGACTCATTGGACTTAATTGCCCGAACCTTGACGATTACCGGTTCCCGAGGGGATGCGCTGCTCGGCGTGACCAGGCCCATCGAGCTCCACTAACTTTTATGAACAAAAGAGACTTGACTTGGTGTTCATGGACATTTTTCAATGTGAATACTTATTTATTTGTGACTCCATATATGTTATTTGTTTTTATTTCCTCTTTTCTTTGCTCCTATAATCTTTTCCTCTGTGTATTCCTCTTCCAGAAAAGGCAGGCAGCTGTTGTGCCCCATTAAGTGGCAGTTGTTAGCTATCCCTCCCTCTTTCCTTCGTGTTTTATGTGTTTTGTGTACCCAAACCAAATATCAATATCAATAATACAAATAATATTGGGCAGTAGTTAAGGGAAGCTATCATAGCGAAAACCTAGAAGAAAACTATTTTTCACGCTTGTGAACATGAAGAGCACAGTAAATTTGATCTCTATAATAAGTATAGTAACATGATTTCACGGCTTTGTATGTTGCATTTATGAGCGTCACTCTTCAGAAACAACCGACTTGAATGCGTGCATTTTGGTCTGCAATGCTGACCTTGAGATATGCACTTTTTAACAATCCTACGACCGCGCCCGTAGCCAAAGGGGGGGGGGGGAGAAATTTTGATGGCACATGGTGTTTTACCGAAAATAAATAAGGAAAATAGGCGTTGTTCTCAAGTAGTCAAGGCTTTCAGCAAGTGAGCTCCCCTTCGAAAAAAATTCCCGGCTATGGGCCTGCCTACGATATTAATAGATCATGTGTGGGAATATTGTCGTGCTCTCAAAAACGTACTTTGTGAAATATCAACCACAATGTAGATACCGCTACATGCGCTTTTAAATACCTGCATGGGCCAGAATAGCTAGTGTATCTTCAGCGTGTCCCAAAGAGATTGTTTTTATAATCTGGGTTACAACTAGGGCACTTCGCCCCAGCGGTGCGCAAACTCTGAATGTATGTCGAATGATTCTGCACAGAGTTAACAAATGGAAAAATTCGTAAATAAGCCTGAATCCAGCTTACGGCCTTTTCATAGAACTGTTCTTTACAGAAGCTATATTGCCGTAACCATCAACACAATTAAAACATGGGCAGGTGGTCATAAAAGCATACAAAGTTATATATAATTACGCAACCAGGCAATATTTACCTTCCGCAACTATTTACCTTCCGCAACTACACCATGTGTAGTTGCGGAAGGTACGAACAAAGACGACGAACATTGTTGGCCTTGTTACCCAAAGTGGTGGCGTGTGGGAAAAGCAATATCAGTACAGTGAGAGTGCATTCGATGGATATATTATATAATATGTCAAGTTGGTATAACTTCACCATGTTAACATATTAAATAACTTACCGCATAATAAAATACCAGCGCAACAGCAAAGTTTGCAAACGTTTATCTTATCGCGCCGTGCCTCGACAATACGAATATCTGATATCCTCGCGTAACGTAGGAAACGAAACACCGCCCTGAGAGCTACAAGGCAACTTTCAATTCTGCTGTGATGACGGGTAATGTCAGTGGCGTCGAATGTATCAAGCCTTAGTGATTCCTTACTCAATACGCATTGAAAAGCTTTTCCTATCACATCAGCTTGTATCGGTGTAACCACACAGCGCCTCAGTAGAGACGCCAGTACCCTTACAGAGCGCTTGAGCTAAAATCTTGAAGAAAACTTGAGCTTCGCCTTCAATAGTAGAACACAATAGCGTGATCGGGCCCCCAGGGCGCCGCCTTCTCAATTACTAGCCTAGCTTCGGTTCTCGGTGGATATCTCAATCGTGCCGCAATAAAACGAACGTCTGTGCGCGTAACATTGGTCGTTTAAAACTACCCTAAAATACCTACTACAAGTACACTTGCGAGGTGCATACTGCAACATAAATCATTTTTTGGCGAATCGGCGATGGGCGCCCTACGCGTCTGTAAGGCAACACGAGAACCTACGCAGCTGCTCACTTCGGTGATGCTTTTGCTGCTGATGATGATTAAATATGTCTGAGCGCTTTGTAATAAGTGGGGCTTTAAAACACCCGCTAGTTGCGCAATTCGCATGTTTTTATGCCTGGCGTTATCCTACGCTTCTGCCCCGCAATATTACATCTGTTAAAGACTCCCGCCACTACATGACAACGTTATAGCGTTTTTTTTTTTTTTTTCGAAGCTGTTTCAAGCAATGGCGTGCCCCTCTAGTAGAACACATGATTGCCCCGCAGAAGGCCTGGTTTCGACTCTCACTCGAACCTAAGGTTTTTATTATTTATTTTAATTGGCTATTTCTCGATTTTTAGCTCACGGACAACGCTGATTTTTCGCTCACAACGAATGACGCTGGCACCGAGGCCGACGTCGGAATTTCTGCGAATCGAGCTCTTTAACACTGTCGCGTTAAAACGTATCCCAACTCGCAAGGCACACCTCAGCACCTGCTCCTTCACCAAGTCAACGGCTAGTCCATTTCGAATCGTCGGTTATGCGCTTCGCGCCTCTCAAATCTGTACTCCCGCAAAACTGCTTATGGTTCACAGCGGCACCCATACAGTCACTGCATCTTTCAGAATACCAGCAGAAACTCACCTTCCGTCTTGTATGTAATGGCGTTTGCCTTCTTGTAATCGAACAGAAAATCAGCATAAATTTTTTCATTGGATGTTTTGCTGAAATGTTAGCAGAAATAGGGTGCTGAGGTCACTTTAGGCACAACACCAATGAACAACACCGCAACATAATCGACATCATGAAACACTGCTTCATAAAAAAAAAACGTAGGCTACTGAGCATTACCCCTGGTGTATATGTAGAGTGGCCTTATCATGGGTAGAAAAAAATATGGATGTTCTTGCTATGGACGCTCTGGCTAGGAGACTAAAAGGTTCACAACGGTTCGATTCACTCTCCTGCATAGGTCGGCAATAAAAGGTGGAGCTCACTCAAACTCATTCAATACATTTTGCGCTTGGGGCTCACTCAGAGTCGTCAATATTTTCCGCAAGCGGACTCAGTCGCACTCAAGCTCACTAAACGTTTCCTCAACCGGACTCACTCGGACTCAGACTCAAGGCCCGATCTCAGTCGGAATGAGTCGACTTATGAGTCGGTTTGCCGATTTATGGTCTCATGTACATAGTGCTGTGTCAGTGAATAGTAGAATAAGCTAAACCATGACTTTCGGGTTCATATACATTCGATCGTTATCGTCGGTGAACTTTTGGGCAGGACAATGGGCGGCTTGCGGTATGTTCGTCACTTTCCGTGCGCTTTCACTGGGCTTATAATCTCTGGCAGTACCGACCTCCATGACGTCTTTTGTCTTGTTTAGAAGCAGTTTCCAATTATTTTTCGCAAGAAATATGGAATGATTTCTCGTTTCACATTTGCTCTCTGTTGCTACGAAATATACATTTTTAGTTAAAGAAATAATAACAAAGGTCAAGGGACTTACTAGCTAGCTTCTTGTTCATGGTTATATGTAATTTTAGCTTGAACACTCTTCTCTGCTTCGTTCACATCCGTTGCCTGAACCTTCAGGCAAGTAAAGTCGCGGCCCCATACAGGGTCATCCGTATATGTCGCCAATAGCATGTAATAGGGAGAACTTGCATCTGCTTTCAAGCTCTGAAAGAAATTAAAACCAGATTTATTCATAGTTTCACGATGCCTTTCGCAACGTCTAACAATGTTTTGGTTGAAATCGACTGCTCTGTATCTCACATTCCATAAATATCATGTAAGGAAAAAAAGTAAGGAAAAGATCACCTGATCCCTTGTCGAATATACATGGTACGCATTGATCTTCTGACCTTCTCATGTTTTGCAATACTATACCTAGAATATGATTATACTCTACAAATGTATTCGGACTGTTAGGGAATTGGTTGGCGCGACTTCACGTCATCTATGGTAAAAGACAGTGATGTGACGGGAGAGAAGAGACGATGCAATATGGTAGAACACAAGAAAGCTGGTCATGATGCGCATAGTTTTCCTGACTAACCAAAAATCACCAGGCAGCGTTCAAATTTAGAACGCACCTGATGACGCCCTTTGCGCCAAAACGTATGCTCGCTTCACATAAGCCATTTTTACTCGGAGAACGAAGTAAGAAATTTTAAGGAAAAAGAGAAAGACAGTGAACAGGGTGAGCGCTAGGGTTAGTGCTCGCCCTTTCCGCTGTCTCCTTCTCTCTTTCTTATGATTTCTTTATTTTCGTCTTTGCGTAAAAATGTTTAGTGTGATTCATGAATAACTCGCCTAACAGCGAGTTAGTAAGTTATATTGAGCTATGCACGCTTCGAACCACCACACAATTTTTACGCGGATGTTTCTTTTTTGTTTCTCTTTGTGCGTGTGATCTTCATGGTCACCAAGTGCTCTTGATTTGCGTCACGGGTACGTTTCGTGCGCTTCCCAGCCAGAATATTGAAATTGGAAACGGATGTAGGAATGTCGGTTAGCTTATAAAAGACATGGTAGAAAATAACGCACGGAGGTGGTGCGGTGCACGAGTTCAGAATACGTGACCATGTCTTGCTTAAATTGCTAATCAAATTGAGTGAAAAAGAAAAAAAAGGAGTAACCACAGAAATTACACAGTCGACGCTTACTTGCTAGTGATTGGTTTCGTATAACATGCTAACATTTTTTAAACTCAAGGGCACAGCAGATCTAAGAGCAAAAAAAAATGAGAATCTTCTGAGAAAACACGCGTCAACCGACCAGGAAATGCCTCATTTTTGTAGGATAAACATACAGAAGGCTAGTTTACGCCGATATCGGCCACTTTTGGGGCGGATCCTGGCTTGATGATTTTAGGAACAATATGTAGACTGCGGACCATGTGCGGAGCTATACTCCATCTCACAAGCTGGTTGCAGCGGGGTGGAAGCTTCGAGGTGTAAGCAAGTCACACTCTTGCGCAGCAAAACATAGTTCCGTTTTTAATTGCATTTAATTGGAGAAGGTGGTACGCGTCACAGCAATACGTGATGCGCTAAGCAGGATTCGCATGTACGTCATGAGAATTTAATTATTGCATCGGTAACTTCCCATAGTTGTGAAGACGAACCAACATGGCAGCGCCCATGCAGACGCGATCGCCCGCTTCGATCCGAACTCGCACTTGCTACTTGCCCACTGTTCTGACAGCAATAAATAAACGGTGGAATCTGCTATCGCTTTGTGCCATCTTACACTGAGGACAAAGTATCAGGCACGTTTTATTAGCTGTTTGTTCAGCCATGCCTGCTAAGCTTTGTCGCCGAGAATTTCAGAATGAATCTTGGAAAAAGTGCAAAATGGACACTAGTACATTGCTGTCGAAGCACCGGGAGGCAAATATAACGCAAACAAAAGCGTCGGTTTAGAACTTACGGGCCGCACAGCTCTCGACGGCGACTTCCTAATTTCGAGGCGCATGGAACCAGCGTCGACGTGTGCTGCCATGTTATTCCTTCTTTTTTTTTCCCGGCGCTACCACTGCTGCCCAGCGCTAACAGCGTTGGTTGGTACCACTTGTTCGCTTTACTCGCACAACGCGTTACGGCTACGGGGACGCCGAGCAGACGACGCTACGCGGATGAATACATCGTGAGGTGTGCTCACTCCTGCTATTGGCTGTGCAGCCCCGTAGCTTTCACAGTGCTGCAACCAGATTGTGACATGGAGTATATTTTCGCTTGTTTTGCGAAAAACATTCTACCGGACAGAGTCGTCGGCGCATAAATGACCGGTTGTAACAGCGTAGCAATAAGGTCAATAGTTAGAATGTATCCAGAGGTATTTCTTGCACAACAATTTAAAAAGTACAACTGGGCAGCAGGCTCGGACGGATATGTTACGATAGACTGGTGTCACGAGGTACTCATGAGCGAAAATCACTGCCCATATTTTTACAGAGTTCCGTTGGCTTATTGGCATCAAAAATCTCATATACTCCATTCAGCCTGGCGCATCCTTTTCTTGTATCTTAAAATGAGCAATTTCCTTGACAGCTAGTAAATTGCACGACTCTCGAATCAAAATTTCATAACTTTCTTGCAGGCTAGTTCTTACAAACAAATGATTACGCTATTGTAGCGTTCGTGTTCGCAAAATCACCCGTGAAGCTGAGTGTATTTTATTAGGGTCACAATAAATATAAAATATTTGTGGTCGGCCGGCTTATCCTATACACACGACACTGTGGAATTATTCTGCGACAACTCACATGCCTGCATGGCTTTTTCTGTGGTCAGGTATGTTGCAGAATATCATTGTAGGAATCCCTAAGGAACTACATATTTCTATACAACCATATACACATTACCTGCAAAGTTCGGTTAACACACCTGAGGTTTTTGAGGCATGGATTCAATAGATTTAATATAAGCGCAGTAAAATAGGGCTGCATGGAATTACGCGCTACGAGAAAAAAACCGAAAGCGTTCTGTACCCATGTTATCATAGATCTAATTTTCTGTAACAACAATATTTACAATTTATTCCATTCGACCACAACTAACTGTGTTATCCATGTATATTTGTATAGAATAAATAATGAAGATGACATGCGTTGGCGGAAAAAGCTACAAAGCAACATTCTCCCATAATCGGTTAGCCATGCTTCCAGGACCAACTAATCCAGTGAATATTGTACGGCCATGATCATGCTTAAGAAACAATAAAATTACCACGACTCGCGTTCATTTTAACCTCAAGGTAAAATATTCCCGACTGATAGCAGGAAGAGCTACAGAGTGTGAATTTCCAAGGCACACATTCACAATTTATCACTAATAGAACTTTCTTCATTTAAAGAGATGAGAAGCAATGCGAAATCATTTATACCTCCCAGGCGTCTTGGTTTGCACCAAATTTCTCTTCATCCGCCCACACTGGATTTTGTCCCTTAGCCTGGCTGACCACCAGGGCCAGAGCAAGAGAGAGTACAACAAACTTCATGTTGTCTGCCTTCGGAGTTCCCTCGTTGGATGGAGTGCTTGGGGACCGGCAGCTTCCATATTTATACGTGCCCGTCTTGAGGATTAACAATGAGGTAACATGCGTGCAGCGTGCCATCAATCAATTATCCACAGAGCACTATTGCTTTTAGTGTTATTCCATGGATGAGTCTCTTGAATAAAATTAATTATTGCATGAGTCTTATGGCATAATTACCACGTTTCATTTCCTTTCCTCCGCATGCTTGCGATAGAGCTTTATAGCCATGCGCTGATGCTCAGGCTTTGTCTTGTTAGCAGAAATATTTTTAAAGCAGACGTCATATAATGCATTTTCATCGCGACGTGATAAAAATAATGATATCATGAAGCAATATATGCGTATTTTATATGAGTTGATTTTTATGTCTTAGTGACTGCCAGATGCCGTTAGCAGGATAAATGTATGTGACGAACCACACGAGAACGGTGTGGTGCGGTAGTGGTGAGAGAGGAAGACGAGGTTTTTAATAAACTTGGATCTTCGTACAGCCATCATGTCTCCTGCGTTACATGTATATTTAAGGTCAACATAAACGGAGTTTATATTGCACAAGAAGGCTACTACTTACGGTAATAATACACAAGAACATCGTTGGATAATATGGCGCTGACATGCAATCATGACCATCGCGTAAATTCAGCAAGGCAGCCGGTTTAAGTGATAATACGGCTTTCAGTACTGCTGGGCGTGGGAGAGGAAGGCCTGACTATGGCATAACCAAGAACACGTGATCTTGAGCTCCGTCCAAAACATTTCTTTTCTCCGAGATCTCGTGAGATAAAACGTCTTGAAGACAGCATACCAGGACGTACATCATAATAAAAACCACCAGAAACACGCGTCGCCTGGTTCGGTCCGCTTTAAATGCTGCTGGAAAAGAAAGAACTACGTGGCTAACAACTATGTATTTGTACGCTGATACTTCAGTTGTATGTGTTTCTGACTGTTGATAATTTCCGTAAACTAAAATTGCGTCGCAGTTGCTATTTAACTCAAAATATTTACAGTGGTCTATAGGTAACGTCATGCATATTTATTCTCTAACGTACATGTATACTCATTTTTATAATGACCTGAAAGAAAACAGCAGCTATATATCGCACTATATTTTAGTGTTCGATGAATGGCACCGAAAAAAAAAAAACATATGAATAACGATGCTAAACAACGAGATTCAATTGACACGGCTATTTCTGCGCGACTGATAATGAGGACTAAGAACAATTACTATAAACCTATTTTACAGTGCAGCTAATCTCAGGTAATAAACACCCAAATCTTGTAGCGATAATGTCCACCGTGTCCGCCGCCGGGTCCGTCGCAGCTATCGAGCATAATGAGAAAAAAGGCAGGGTTCGAGCAGCATATGTGCGATGCTATACAAGCCCATACGATGTTAAAAGGTTTCTTTTGCTTGCCGACTGATAACTAGTGAGACACGGAATGTGAAGTGGGTAAAACAAAGCACGCACTTTTTTCCTAATATTACAAGAATCGCAAATACCCATATTTCTAGTCTTTATCAAAAAATAGCTAACGGTTGTGCTGTTTTTGTTTATTTATTTATTCCCTACATGAGAGCACTGATGCTTCTCAAAGGCGATGGACAATTCATGTCAAATTTCCGCTCGTTATTTTTGCTACAGCTGCAGGTTTTCCGCACGTTTCTTTCCAGTACCGTCTTTTCACTAAGCGACTTCAATATACTATGCACACTCTGCCCGAGTATAATTTGTAGAAGTACAAAATGACTTTAGTTTTGATGTAGAAGCGACAAACTTTCGTCAGGCCATGGTAATCGTAAGAAGCCGATTTCCTGTGCGGTCACCATCTGTTACTGCCCCGCACTGGAAAAGCGGCCGCAGTGTTACGCTTGGAGGAAGCCGTGATAATAAACTCATTGCTATTCCTATTTTTACATTCGGAAAGCGCGGACGTTCTTTCTCTGCATGCATTCTGGCATGCTAATTTTACGATTTCTTTACTAACAAAAACTTCAAGGACGCTTGACTTTCGCCTTCATGAGTGGAACATGATAGCCTAATCGGGCTCCGTATGCATCGCCTTCTGAACTAGTAGCCTAGCTTCGATTCTCGGTGCATGCCTCAACCGTACCGCAAGGAAACGAAACGTTTGCGCACGTAACACTGGCCGTTTCAAACTATCCTAGAATGCCTACTGCAAGAACAGTCGCGCAGCGCCCACTACGTCATAATTTTTTTTCTTTTGCGAATCAGCGAAGGACCCCCTACGCGTCCGTAAGGTAACACGCGAACCTACGCAGCTGCTTACTTTTTTTATGCTTTTGCTGGTGGTGATGATTATGTATGTCTCAGCGCTTTTTAATGGGCAGCCCTTTAAAACGTCCACTCGTTGCGGAATTCACGTTTTGACGCCTGGCGCGATTTGCTCTTCAGCCACGCAATAGTAAATGTGTTAAGTAGATTAGATTCCTACCATTACGGGACATTCACAGCGATTTTTTTTTTCGAGTCTGTTGCAATCAATGGCGTCGCTCTGATGTAGAACACCTATTTGCCGTGCACAAGTCCTGGATTCGATTTTTACTCAGGCCGAAGAGTTTTATTATTTATTTTATTTGCATATTTCTCGATTTTTCGGTCACGGACAACGTTGATGTTTTGCTCACGAACAACGACGCCGCCGTCAGAATTTCTGATAAACGAGATATTTAAAGCTATCGCGTTAATAGTGGGATGGCCTAACGCCCAAAGTGGGACATTCTGAAGCCCTTTGAAACGTTTCAGCTGTGGGCGAAAGTAGCATCGCAATGTTCAGGAGTAAATATTCATACAGTTTCGAGCTTGCAACTTTCGTCTGTAGCTATTCCATCGCTGGCCATCGTGGTTGAAGTGGCCGATGAGGAATCGCTTATCTGTGGAGTCCCCGTTCATGCCCTTTTGCTTGAAATGTGTCGTATGAACCGGTAACAATTATTGTCTTCTGTTGAGGTTCGGTTCCGTCATAAACGAGTTCTAAGAATATTAGTCTGAGTGCAGTTCCATCTTGAATTTTGTTCAAGTACGCTTTTTCTTTCACGTTTGTGTTCCGTCGTAGATACTGCATCAAAATGAGGTCTGCACATTACTCAGATAAAGTCGTTTATTCTCTCTCATTACACAGGTCAATATTATTCGAAAAATGTGAAATTTTTCGACAGGACCAAATAGCGCCCCCTTCGGAATGCAAAGATGGCTGCCTGCCGATTGTCGTTGTACGAGGGACTTGTAGATGCGCGTGGGAAGGCAATAATTGAACTTTATTAGTATATTGAGTTGCTGTTGAAAAAATTCCGCATGCTTACGGCATGGCAGTTTTTCGTTGCTGGCTATTTTTATATGGTACGCACCGCGGCCCGACCTCGTGATCGTAATCACGTAAACGCTAGAGAATCACGGGAAGGCCGACCGACTTCAAAAACAAGCACAACACTCTTCGTGCGTTCATCCACTCTTGAAATTAAACCCCTATCTACATTCGTACACTCCTTGACTCTCGTCGAGGAGCGTGCAAAATATATCATATCAGAGAAGGAAATGATAGTCCTTTTTCAAACGAAAATGGTACGTGACGTGAGCACGGAGAACATTGAATTGGACGAAACACAAAAATTTAGAGGGCACTTCAGACTTGCCTTTCAAGAGTGAAGCAAGATAACGTTGCCGGGAGAGAAAGAAGTGATTTTTGATGAAGTAAATTCGCACTATTTTCTGCAGCCCTTACGGTGGCGCGACCCCAGCACAGTCGGGGGAGTTAAGAGGGCGATAACCACTGAAGTTCGAGCACGTTGCACTCTAGCAAAAAAAATACATGTTACTCTTTTCGATGCCTCCTGACTTTCGACGTATATGCCTCTCTTTAGAGATAGATATTAACCCCTTTCTGGGTCCTACGACTCTGCTACGAGAGTATAATCATCTACAGAGAGTTCACCTGTCTCTTTAAAGAGAGTCATATATATGCCAAGTCAGGAGTAGCAAAAATGTGTCAAAGGACTTTGTTTTTGTTTACAGTACAGCGGCCAGAGGAAGCAGGCGTGGCTCTCCTGAGCTGGTTAAACACTAGAGTTGAAAGTGCCACTGGAGGGGTCGTACGTGAACGGGAGAACTTCAGCTCCCTGTCACAGGGGGACGGAAACCTTTGGCCTACAGGATAGATGACAGCGCCGTGTCGAAGAACACGACGAGGCTCTGAAGGGCAGTATCATGGTGGATCTTCAGGAAGAGCGTCTTCCCAGCTGGCATGTAGGAGACCCAGCGAACGGAAGGCGGGCAGAAGCTGGCTCTTCCGCTGATCGTGCGTGAGGAAGACGGGCAGCAGCTGTAGGATGGTATCCGGATCACCGCACGTAAAGCAAGACAGAATGTGCCTGGCAATGTCGGTGGCGACGAGCCACAGGAGCCGCAGCAGCAATATGGTATCTCTCTGACAGAGGCGACATTATGGCAAGGGCTGCAGTGATATCCCTTCCCCACCTTGTCAGGATGTCACCCCTGGAGGTGACGACGCCGGTGATGTTGTTTGAAGTCCACAGCCATGACAGATGCGCTAGGAGGCGCGTTGGTATCGTCCGCACTCTTGCCGAGCCTGTCAGACTCATTGTTTTATTGTTGGGCTGGTTGGTTCACATTGTGCAAAAGGCAATAGCATAACGAAAAGGTGAATAAACAAGATGCACAGGAAAGAGTGCCAACTTTCCACTAGATTTATTTGAAGAAAGGTTCCTTTCATACGGTGCAGCCAGGTGGCTCCTTGTTGCCGTGCACATAAGCGTGGGCGGGCAGCCAGTGGAGTAACACCTCGTAACCCGCGTCCTGTAGCAAGGCCAGCCTCGTAGCATGAAGGATAACACAAATGCTTGCCTTCTCAAATCACGTGAGGAAAGCACCACCGTCTTTGAGTCGCAGTAGATGGCTACCGTAATCCACGGGAGCACCCACACCAGTAGGTAGACGGTCGGAGGGCGCTCAGTTGTCACCTTTTAAGGGTGGAACGCGATAGCCTTGTCCGGCGCATTCCCATCGCAGTCTC
Organism: Rhipicephalus sanguineus; assembly: GCF_013339695.2. NCBI lineage: Eukaryota > Metazoa > Arthropoda > Arachnida > Ixodida > Ixodidae > Rhipicephalus > Rhipicephalus sanguineus. The sequence goes on from NC_051183.1 coordinate 52,900,760, forward strand.
ATTTGCTTTCCAATATTAGCGATATTTATTCGTAACGCGTGTAACGGAAAAGTTCGCGTTGCTCGAGGAGGCAGCTAGGTTTAAAATGACGCGAATGAATGCCTGGGTATAAAGTGCACACGAACCCCATCGGCATAGACAGGGAGGAGGAGGTAGGGCTCAAACACCCTCCACCCCCGATTTCTTTTTATTTTTGCATGTGTATATATACACCCACACATACAAACGCACGCATGGACATACATAAACTATGGTTGAACCCTGCCCCCCCGGCCCCCCGAAAAAAAAGATCCTGGCTACGTTATTGGAGCGCTCGCTCATTCACTAGGTTCGCCTTTATTGACCTTGTATCAGAGTCGTTATGACGTTAGAGATGTGTGCTCGCTGCGCAGCCGGAGTCCTCGGCCAATCTCAATCTATACGTACCGAAAAGCTCAAATACTTTACCTTGCGTGCAAGAGCCGTCTTGACAAATTGCTTGCATTCATCTAAATTTTTCGTTCCGCGACAATCCTGCCGTCGGGTCGATGACCGAGTCTTCTGTGCCATTAGCTCCTTTAGGATTTAAGGCTACAACATCCGGATGTTACTGTTTGCCGCCAAGGCTTTCATAAGGGGTTGCACAGCTTCCACTTCGACACCTTATAGACCATAATATTGCATGGCGCGGTACACGCTTCTTTCCAGTTATTCAATGCCTGTTTCAGTGACTGGTTCAATAGACTGATTCAGTGAAGTCTAGTGGATCTCTCTTCATATCGGTACACGATACCTTAGTCACCTGTGCTCTGCGCCATGTTTAATTTCTTCCATACTGCAAGACATGTTCAAGCAATGCTTTTATATTCTCCGGTCAACTGTGTTGCAACTCCAGCCTCAATGCTTCGAGAAGCGCATACGTGTCATTTGGAGTGAAACTTCAAGACTAAAATGTCCCTACGTTTCAATAGCCTCACGTCACTTCCTTCGAACCGCAGCGGTGAATAAGTGTTAGAGCGCTCGTCTCCATAATGGGGCGGATGCGTACGGCTTCATGTGTCACCGGACGCCTACATGTATTATAATAAAGAGATAACCCATACTGGTGCTCACTGATGCCATATTCATCTGGAGAGGCAATTACCCCCCATTCGCACTTACCTATAGATCATTTCCATCATGCTAGCTAGCACACGTATACTATACCACAGTCTTTCGAAGTAGTTATGCTGCCCATGGTCCTGTTGTCCATCTAACATTCCCTTGAATGTTTGCTAATAGTAACATAAAAAACGCCAGGCCTGCGCTGAAACCGCAGCATAGTCACAGCGAAAGCTGGAAGAGCAGCGTTTCCAGAGCACGTTGTAAGCTCTCTTGGGGCTACAATACAAGTACACTAGAAAGGTACCCACTACGCCATAAATCACAATTTTTGTGAAGTTGGGAAGCACCTACTAAGCCATTATTCGTCATTCGGCGAAGAAGCGAGGCACCAGCTACACGTCTGCAAGACATTATATGCACTTTGTTGACGCGACGACTGATGACGATGAAGGATTATGGCTCAGCGCTTTGTAATGGGTTGGAAGCTTTAAACGGCCCACCAGTTACGTAATTTGCATTGGGTAATATCCGGTCGCTATTTCCCTCTCCCGTCATGCTGTATAACATACGTTGACGTGGGAGAGAGACGGGGGGGGGGGGAGATTTTTACTGAGACCCCGAGAAAATGGATCATGCGACCATGCGCTTATGGGCTTCCTTGGCAACCAATATAAGTGCACTTGTGATGAACCCACTACGCTATAAATCATTGTAACTTTACTGCGACCCCGAGGAAATGGATCATGCGCTTATGGGCTTCTTTGGCAACCAATACAAGTGCACTTGCAAGGAACCCACTACGTTATAAATAATTGTAATTTTTGAGAAGTAGGGCAACAGGCACTGTGCCATTTTTCGTCATTCTACAGAGAGCCGTGGTACCTGCTAAACGCATGTAAGGCATTATGCGCACTTTGTTGATGCTGTGCCTGATGACGATGAAGAATTATGGCAGATGCCTTTGTATTGGGTTGGAAGCCTTCAACAACGTACTCGTTGCGCAATTCGCATTGTGTGACGCCTGGGTACAGAATTCGCGTTGTGCGACGCTTGGTGCTTATTTTACTCTTCTACCACGCTATATTGCATATGCTAATGTGGTTCCTTCCCGACATGAAGCCTGTATAGGACCTTTTTCAAAGCAGTTCCAAGCACTGGCATGGCTCAGAGGTTGAATACTGGGCTCCCACGCAGAGGGCCCAGGTTCGAACCTCGTTCCGTCCTGGAATTTTTTTATTTCGTTTTTTTTTCTTATTTCGAGCGATACTGGTTACGGACACCGGCGGCGGCGGCGGACAACTACGGCGCCAAAAACGGCCGGTGAAATGATCTCACAACAGCTTTCGCTGTAAAAGTGTTGTGGTTTAACGTCCCGAAAGCACGATATGGTTATGAACTACGCCTTAGTGGAGGGCTCCGGAAATGTCGACCACCTGGAGTTCCTTAACGTGCACCTAAATCTAAGTACGCATGCCTCACGCATTCCGATTCCTTCGAAAATGCGGCCGACGCGGCCGGGATTTCTTTTCGCGGCCTTAGGCTCAGCAGTCGAGCACCATAACAACTAGAACATCGTGGTGAATTAATATTTCCTATTCCGCACTCCTTTCCACAATGGGTGCATTCTTGCATGTCATTTGCCTTTGCATTGACAACTTTAGCTACTTTACCCATATTGGTGAACCCATAGCGTGACAAGGTTGTGAACAAGCAAAGCGATCAAGTGGGGTCACTACGCAATTAGACACTGCAAAAATAAGATTAACTTAAATGCCATTGGCGACCATGCGGCGCTTCGATTTGTCTTAATTAGGGCTTCATATCGATTGCCTTCATCTTTCAAGTTCAATAGCAAACTCAATTGGCAATACTTTAACCGCAGATATGAACTTTGATAATCAGTCAATTGAACTGAGTGGCATCCAATCACCATGAATGCATACCGGAAAGCCTGCTCATTGACTTAAGACCGTTATGCATGAAACTAGCGCGAAACATTTAAAATAATGGCAATTATTCTTACACGTCACATTTGATTAATGAAACATGTTTAAATTGATGCCTGTCAATATAGAACATTGCACTAAGAACATTGCACCAAGATGTACACGAATGTATCTTGGGATATCCCTTGAGATAGCTTGGTGGCGAATACAGCTGGAGTCATCGTCATAATATTAAAGGGCGTGTAGTACATAGGTGCGCCTACCTTTGTACATCCCTATTTCATTTTGTCTGGTCTCATTAAGCTCACCAGTGAAATAATGTACGTTTTTGTATAGAGTCGTTTTCTGCGTAAAGATGGAACACTATACGAAACGCTGTGTGAAGGGTTGGTTTCAAGGTGCGTAGTTTTCTTTTTTTCTGGTATCTGTAAAAGACGTGTTAGAGGGTCCATATTTCCGTTGAAATGCAGTCGCTGGACCAATGAGATGTCAATTTCAATGTCGTAACACCTGCATTCACTGCTACGGTTGTATACAGAAACTATTTGTCAGGCCTTTCTCCACTATTTCCTGCGCAAGGCCGGCGTAGGGTACATTTCTGGCCACTCGTGAAGCTCTATTGTCAATGCTGACAGCACAATGTGTTCGGCAATGTGCAGTCACACATCTGTTTCATTATAATTAGCTAAATTATTATCAACGTCATTTTTCTGAAGCGCGACCACGTACAATTCGCAGCTATTTATTTAGGTCATAAGTTTTTCGCCTCATGCTGCGCTTGTGTGCATTAGAATGATGTACTCAAGATGGAAGGAATGAAGCAGTAAAATCTTCCCGTGTGTAGACTTATAACTTGACGTTGTTCGTCAGCACGTTGTAAATAAGAAAAACTTAGCTTGGGCAGAAAGGGTTATTAGAACTGAAATAATTCATCTCTCTTCCCATGCAAATGCAGTCGCATCATGTCTGTCTATTTTTTATGTTCTGTCTTATCACAATCACCTTCATTTGGACAGGAAACATTCCACAGTGCTGTGCTGTAGTAGCGTCTTTGTCACTCAGTAATGCAACTATTCCTCTGCGAATGAAACAACATCCGTCACTGCACAGCAGACTCGGTACAAGTCAGCTTATGAGCTGAATAATTGAGAGTGGTGTATAAGCTCAAGTAGCTGCAGTTTTCCTGACGGAGAAGCACCAGACGTGTTGCAAGAATTCTTCTGTGCAGGCACATAATTACTCAGTACAGAGATTTTACTACGAATAATAAACTTTTAGCTGCTGCCGCTTTTCTACTCGTCATTGGAGCAAAGATATAATATTGAAAACATGCTCTCTCTGCTCATAACCCACAACTGTTCATGCCCGCGTAATCAGTGCACTGAATGTATAGCCGACTACAATTTGCGAATAACAATATGAAATGCGGAACAGAACGCAAGGGTCGCTATTGTTCTTTCTGCGCTGGCATGGGGAGAATTTTAAAAAGGCCACAGTTTCGCCGCAAGGCTACTGCAGTGAGTGCTATAGCAAGGTATGCTTAGGTGTGCGGAGGGTTCACCTTCAGGGAGAGCCGAAGGTTAATCCCAGCGCCCCCCCCCCCACATACTAAGCCAAAGTATGAGGTAGGCTTTGCGCCACCTCCCCCTTTTAGTTGACGAGCCCACCTCACCCCCCCCCCCCCCATGCAAACGCCTATGGCCGCTGTGTGAGTAGAGCGGTTTGCACGCTGTCTGCCACTTCAACGCGAAGTAATCTGCGAAAGCACATCACGTACAAAGCTATGAGCCGTCTACTGATGTCGAGGTAGCACGCTTGCCAGTGCGCGCCACCGCGCCCTTCGTATCAAACTTCGCATTTGCTGTCCGAGCGACGCAGTACCCCCTGGGGAGCCCTTCATGGTACATCTCCCGACGAAGTCGGCCGGCGCGTTTCATCTCTGCGCGAGCCGCGCCCATCTGCAGCCTTCGCAAGCTTTTACTCGTCCATAGAATATACGATGCGCAGGGGACAGCATTATCGATTTCTAATTAATACGGAACATAATGGCGACGAAGTCGGCAAAAGTGCGCCTCGAGTGTACATATATTTTCAATCGCAATGAAAAATATATTTCTTGTTATAACGACCGGCCGTGTGATTCCTGTTGTATGTGATTGAATAATACCAACAGCGTTGGGTAATGTTACCTAACTTTGGGTGTTTGCTATCGCTGGCAGGTGATCGCTAATGTCTGCAATTGTTCGCGAGCCCAAAATTTCAGGATAATTAGAGGTGATTAAAAGTGATCGTAACGCCTTTCTTTCTCGTTTACTGCTAAATTGCCACTTTATTTTGGTTCAGTGAGACTTGCCTTTAGAAGAAAGTTTGTGACTTTCCGGCTTGCTTTCTCCCCTTGAGTCATGCGCAGTGGGAAGTCTTAGGTTTAGGTTCACTTAAAGAACCACAAGTGGTCTAAATTCCTAGAGCCCTCAACTATGACATATGTTCTAATGATATCGCCTATTTCGCATGTAAAGCCGAGGATATTGTTATAATTCTCATTTATATTTGTTGAACATTACAAGAAAAAAAATAAGATCCTGCATAAGTACAAATCATGTCCTAGCCTTTTTAAAGCACCCACCTAAATGTCGATTACTTGCAACAGAAAATCCTCGTCGATGGCGAACACTACAATATTGGCAAAAGCGGTGAACGATGAATTGCTAAGAGAATAAATAAATTATTCGCCCATCTCTCTTATACTTACACTGTCGATTTAAAAAAAGTCAAAATTGCTTTAGTTGGCTTAACACCTCAATCGTTGTGTTACATTTCGCAAGGATAATAGTAATATTAATAATACTATTATTATTATTATAAGAAGAAGAATTTTTATTTCCATCAATACATTGATGAATGAAAGCTGCAGGTAAAACCTGTCCTTCAAAGAAGCAGCTTGGCAAAGATCCACAGCTACCTTTTTTTACAAAACAGTCACCAGTGGCAATCGCAATGGCAATCGCTGAACTCCTTAGTCCTTAAAAAAACACTACTAACAATATAGTAACTGTGATATTTGATTTAAAACTAACATATGTATTTCCCTCAATTTGAACATTGTGCACTGCAAGAAATCTATGCCAGCTTTTCACATATATAATATTATCCTCATCCTCATTATTGTAGTTAAATATGTTTTCAAGACGGTGAAGAGAGGTGACTCATATTCGAAAGCTCAAGGGCGCCTTTCATGTGTCAAAGACAAACATTTGCATCAAATCATGTGACTGATGGCTGTTCTGCTATTGCAAACCGCAGACACTCGTTTTAAAAATCTGTCAATGCCACATGTTTGTGATATGCGTGTAGAAAGAATGTACTATATATTTTTTTTTCTCTGTGACGTGGCTGGCTCTTCAATGCCACGTCACCCTAAGCATAGTGATAATAAATTCGCAGTTGAAAATCATCGTGTTTCGCGGGTGTCTGATCACCATTGTTTTAGGGTTAATTTGTGTTTACATGAAAGTAGGGCAAACAAAAAAATTACACCATTTCCCTCTAAAGGGGACCATGAGGCGATGCGAAGCCGGAGCACTTGCACGATCGCGTTCAGTTGGCGTTCGTTGGGCATGCTGCCGACCTCGTGTCGTGGAACGCGAAGAGGAACGCTACGCGCATCTTGTCTTCCCTCTAGCCTGGCCGTTAATTCTCACAGGGCGAACGGGGAACGCGGTCGACAGGCTTGCGAGAGGGGGGCAGCGTAGGAGAGGAGAGAGAGGGGGAGGGGACGTGCATGCGCTCGCGCTCATCGCGGCGTTGTGCAGGAGAGAATTTCGGCATGTCTAGCCCGCGTTTCAGAGGAAGAGTGGAGAGGGGGAGGGGAGAGTGGAGGGGGAGCGGAGAGTGGGAGGGGAGAGGAATGTGGAGAGGGGGAAAGGGGTGAGGGGAAGGGGGAGAGTATGTGCATGCGCAGTAAGGGTGGTCACGCCGCACATCACCACCACCACCACCACCACCGGGTTTGAACTCCGCTATAAGATGCTTCGCATCTAAAAGAAATGGTTATGAAACATATGCTACTAACAAAGCGAAGGAATATTCTGTAGGCTTCATCAACAGTTGGACGTCTGCCTAAGTTTTAGAAAATAGTTTGCTGTAGTCTGCCTGCAAAATATTCTAATGAGCAAAACATCCTTCTGAAAGTTTCAGCGCTATGTTACCTCCTGCTGAATGTCTCCACCGCACCTCATGTGGACCTTACAGAGATTTCAATATTCATGAAAGAAGCCAGAGCCGGGGAATTGATTCGATGCAAATGTAAACTTAGTATGAGCAGACCTATCGGTGGCTGCATTGACGGAGTAATGCGTCGAATGTGAAAAGCCTTGAGCAACCGCAGCTTCCTAAAATTCGTGCAGAATTTCGGAGTAACACATCTATATTCGTACATACATCCTTACATACGTTCGTCTAGATACAAAATAGTGTATTTTTTTTAGTTGCAGGTAAACATTAATTTTGGAGGTGACACACTCCAGCTTACAAAAGTTTCAGAGATGGCAAACCAAAACATAAAGCGTCGTCTCATATGCACAATAACTATGCCTTTATTTTTCATGACAAACATTGCCTTGAATACAATATACTTGTCCTTCACCACCGGCCTTGTCAAAAAGTTTCGACGGAATTTTTCAAGATATTGTTTTTGCAGACATCATGTCAGCGGACAAAATGCTCGTCTTCGTGGCGACTGGGATGTCAAATATTAATTTGAAACGTCCGAAGGAAACGTTAATCGGAACACCTTTGTCTTAATATCTGTCCGAATGAAGAGATCCTATTGGCTCTATAGGTTTGCTTTGGTAAAATGTGGTTATCATCGTCACCGAGTGTTTTTAATGAAACAATAAAAGTGGTAAACAGTGAATGCTGCGCGATCTTAAGAATGGCATAGAATTTGTTCACAAGCTTCGCAGGCGACCCATCATCATTATGTGCAAGAATTTTTAAGGTTTTCGTCCTCACAAAGCACTGCCCTTTTTTATAGACGTGTTCAGCAGTGTTTTGAGAGCCCGACACAAGTGCTCACTCATTAATACAGCTTTGCTGGATACATGGGGCATATAAGACTTTCAGATTTCGCAAAATCTTCATCGATAGACCGCAGTCTTGTGGTCTTTCAGTAGCACAGCTATTTGAAGGCAAGTTTTAATGCTGGGAGTAAATCCCCTCTGACACCCGTAATTCCCTTCAACTCTGACATACAAGTTAGCCTTCCATCTGACACACTGTCAGGCCTTCTAGTGTGCCTGCCAATTTACTTTAACCCAGAAATATTCCCTTAACTTGTGCATGAATCTTATTGATTCTTATTGATCAATGTGTCGGTGTAATCGAATGTGCGGTGTAGATGTTGTGGTACTATCAAAAAGGGAAACAAAACTTGTTGGTGCAGGCATGTAAAGGAATGTAGTGATGTTTTCCTGACACCGTGGCAAGGCTTAGGTAGTATGCAAGCTGTAAAAATAACAAGGACAGCCCGTCTGTTACACGTATCTTGTGGAATGTTGTAGGTGCATTCCGCATCTTGCGTCATTTTTAAGATAAAGCAAAACGATCTACGCGAACTATGCGACAAATGGTAATACAAAGTGCAATCGTTGTGTGTATGGTTTCTTGTCATAATTACTTCGAACTAAAAAGCATCAATCCCTGACGCCACTTTGTGCACTGTCGCACTCGGTTAACCCGCTGATTAGGTTAACCCGGTGAGCTTTTTCATTAGACGCTTCTAACCACTGCTGCTTGCACAATGGATATCATGCCACACATAATTCATCCAGTATTTCTTTTTTGTGGTGGCTCCGGGTCGTCTAGCTAATGTATGATTCCGGTTTCATCGCCATTTGTCTACGACACTTCTAGATGACATTAGTAGAGCAGTTTGCTATACCGAGAGGCATGCAACTTGTTGCAAGCTTCGCTGCGTATTAGTCACGTTGTGAGAAAAGAGAAAGAAGAATGACAGCCAACGACGCTTGACGGAACGATAGTAGCAACGTTATTCTATTGTCAAGGCACGCGTTGGCGCTTTCACGTCTTCCCCTTAAAGGAAACCTCTAACACTTTTCAAGACCTCATTGTTTTACCCTTTTTACTTTTGGGTTGCGCAGACTGAAGGCTAAAGAAATTATTGCAGCAAGAGCGGCAGTGATAGGGGCGCGCAGTCCGAAGTTATTCAGCCTATAACACTCAAAATACAATAAAATGGAGGCCGAACCTCAACTCGATTTTCGCGGGGTCACCTGACCACGTTTCACTCGCGCTGTGACGTTTGATGGCGCCCCAATGAAATGAACTGAAAGATTCTAGGTACGGGAAGCTTGCATACAATGTTGGCCGTTCTTTCCAACGTGATGATGACGCCGTTGCAATAGTAACAAACAATGTGGTGCATTAAGAGTGAAATGCACGTGCGAAACGAGGCAGATCGCGAATGCCTCCATCATGTTTTGTAGTTTTAGTCATCTTTCTTGTATCGATGGCGTCTATATCAACGCTCTTACATATTTTTTCCCTTCAGTTTCTTCAAACAACGGCGCCTGGCGCGTCCCCAGCGCGTTTCCTCCACAGTCTTAAAAAAAGAGAGTTAAAAGAGAGTCACGTCTACTTGACTCTCTCTGTGGCAGCCGATGACCACCTTTTTCCTAAGGGGGGTCACAATTCTCTGCTCGGCGCTCCTGAATGAAATAGATGACTCCCTTGCTCCAACGGAATCAGTGATGGTTCTACATGTATAGCGTGGCTATCTTAAAAAAGAAAGCTTCACTGCTTTCACCAAGATACAGTTCGCTGCTTTGGACTGTGCAAAAAATGATATAACGAATACTATCGGTTGAGAATATATAGCATGTGATCGTAAAATGCAGAATTACGCACGTATTGTGCCATGGCTTCAGTTACGATATTGCTGAAACTGCGCGTCTAAAACGTCTACAAGTAAACAGGGTTCTTACAAAACTGAAACTTTTGCCCTCCAAGCTAAACATTGACAGTTATGACAACGTTTGACAATGGTAGCACTGACAAATTTACGATTCTTTGAACGTTTGCAAGCATGGTTTGTAGATTCCTACGACAGCATGTATTGCAGAAAACATATGCTTACTAGTGAAATAAGCGGGCATGGTGGTGAACGCACAGGCGATCGGGAACACGTCTAACTCGACGGCCGTGAAAACAGTGCCGCAAAGCTGGCATGATAACAGCGCAGACCGGCTATCAAGGCGACACTTTACCGCGTCTTCTAAACAGCCACAACAATACCAGAATTATAGCGCGTGTGGTCACCATTTTTGCCCACCACAGCTAAACTATATCTGCATGATAATTCGCGCCGGCCGCCAAAGCGCTCAGCAAGCGTTGAGCATACGCACGCACACACGGCCTCCCCGCGCTCTCCGTAGCCCCTAGTGCAGGGGATGCACGCTCACCTGTGCCCCCTCCCACCGCACACCCCTTACAGACACACACACAGCGCACGGTTCGCCTCCTCTACCCTGACATTATTTAATAGAGGTATAAGAAGGCATGGATGTGTGTTCTACAGCACCAAAACAAAACCGAAACCATGTAGGTGTCCGTGGAGGCTACCTTAATCCAAAGCCGAAGTCATGAATACGAGACAGCCATTTCGGCGTCGTTAGGCGGCATTGTTTGTGATCCCTCTCGTTGTGGTCGTTCTTTAGTCTGCCAGACTGCCAGAATAATCTGTGTCGTCAGGCGTGATTGCAAGTGATCGTTTTGCGTGACTTTCTTTCCGTGCTATGCATTCGTGGCGTAGTATCGTGTCGTCGGCTCGCTTTTGCCGTGAATGGCTGAAGCAATGTCACTCAGTGTTTGTGAAAAGCAGCCTCCGGACGGAGAAGTGCCTGCAGTAAGCTTCTTTTCATCGTGAACTTGCCTGAGCGAGATGGCAGCGCATGACGGATCCCCTTGTCGACGACGCTCCTACGATCGTTATAGATTTCAGGTGAGTTCTGCCTACAACTATTTTCTTCGCTTCAGACGTAGCTTTGCCGCTGTCTTTCTGATTTTCCAGTTGCACGGATTTTGCTATCGTGTTTCAATGGCTTGGCAACGACGAAACCCGCACTGGACTATCCAGTAGCGGGTAAAATGGAGTGGTGCGCGCCAATATCGTGTTTCCTTATTCAACACATGCCAGAGAAGCATGAAATTGAGAGTTCAAATCGCGGCTGCAAGTCAAGTGTGGTGACATGTAGAGCGGCATTGCACCGTTATGTATTTGAAGGGTATGTAAGCTTAGCTGATCAAAATCAATCTAATTATCCCGGCCCCAACATGCCTGATATCCAGAACATGATTTTGGCTCGTGAAACTCTAGAATTTACTCTTTCTTTCCTTTGCTGCCCAAACGCTGAAGCACTTTAATACGTATATACTCGCTGCATATTCGAACTTCTCCCCCGCGCGCTCGCCCCCACGTGTGTGTGTGTGTGTGTGTGTGTGTGTGTGTGTGTGTGTGTGTGTGTGTGTGTGTGTGTGTGTGTGTGTGTGTGTGTGTGTGTGTGTGTGTGTGTGTGTGTGTGTGTGCGCATAACTGCTATAAAACTTCGTGGTAATAGTTTTTGTATCTCGGCTTCATTTAATTGAAACAGTGATGACTTCATCTTATGATATTAACAATTATCATGCAACGAAGAAAAATGTGTGTTCACTTCAAAGTTGTTTTTTGCCACAAACTGCATACGAGCATAACCTGATCCTCCTGTGATCCTTGCTTTGTCTAATGTGGTGTGGTGTTAGTACCTAATAGTAAATACAACTCTAGCTAGTAATAATGCCAGTGAATATACTGCTCAAACGCTATGTTGCGTGGATAATAGATGTCTTTGTTATTGCAGCGAAAGCTTTTATGAGATCATTTCACCGGCCGTTTTTGGCGCCGTAATTGTCCGCCGCTGCCGCCGCCGCCGCCGGTGTCCGTAACCACTATCGCTCGAAATAAGAAAAAAATTCCAGGATTGAACGAGGTTCGAACCTGGGCCCTCTGCGTGGGAGCCCAGTATTCAACCTCTGAGCCATGCCGGTGCTTGAAACTGCTTTGCAAAAAGGTCCTATACAGGCTTCATGTCGGGAAGGAACCATATTAACATATGCAATATAACGTGGTAGAAGAGTAAAATAAACAGCGAGCGTCGCACAACGCGAATTGTGTAATCAGGCGTCACGCAATGCGAATTGCGCAACGAGAAGGTTGTTGAATGCTTACAACCCATTACAAAAGGCTCCGCCATAATTCTTCATCGTCATCAGGCACAGCATCAACAAAGCGCATAATGCCTTACATGCGTTTAGCAGGTACCACGGCTCTCCGTAGAATGACGAAAAATGGCATAATGCCCGCTTTTCTACTTCTCAAAAATTGCAATGATTTATAGCATAGTGGGCTCCTCGCAAGTGCACTTGTATTAGTTGCCAAGGAAGCCCATAAGCGCATGATCCATTTCCTCGGGGTCTCAGTAAAGTTCTTCGACCCCCCCCCCCTCTCTCTCCCACGTCAGCGTATGTTATACGAAATGGCAGGAGAGGGACATAGCGACCGGGCGTCACCTAATGCAAATTACATAACTGGTGGGCCGTTTAAAGCTTCCAACCCATTACAAAGGGCTGAGCCATAATTCTTCGTCGTCTTCAGTCGTCGCGTCAACAAAGTGCACATAATGCTTACAAACGTGTAGGTGGTGCCTCGCTTCTCCGCAGAATGACGGATAATGACTTAGTAGGTGCTTCCGAACTAGTGCCTTGCTAGTGTACTTGTATTAGTAGCCCCAGGAGAGGTTACAACGGTGCTTTAGAAACGCCGCTCTTCCAGCTTTCGCTGTGACTGTGCTGCGGTTTCAGCGCAGGCCTGGGGGTTATTATACGAGCCGTGGTTCAGTTCAGTTTTATTTTCAACACAAAGATACAGTGTAGAGTAATGTTGTGGGCACTGGACAAAAATTCTTTAAAATGGGCTTGGAAGCGTTACGCTGCTAAGCGCATGTGCGCGGGTTCGACTCCTGACCCCGGCAGCTGCAATTAGATGGGAATAAAATACAGAAACTCCCGTGCACTTTGATTTGTGCACGTTGAAGAACTCCATGTAGTTAAAATTAATCCGTGGTCTCCCACTATGTAGCACTGCTTAATCGTATCGTGGTTTTCGCTCATAAATCTCTAGAAATTATTACTTCGTCATTATACCTAGAAACGTTCACTGTATCGTATTTGAATTCTATTCGCCATCGTCTGCAATGAATATTTAGCACTTTTTGCAGCAGGGTACCTCTTTTGACATTCTTTTACAATTCACCTTATAGTTGTCCCAATTTCGTGTCATAATCAGCTGTTGTTTTTATTATGTGTATAAGTCACTTCAGCACTGTTCCTTGTTGTTTGACCGCTTGGCATGACATACTGAGGTGCGAGTTTTGCCTGTACAGAGGCGTCAGTTAAGGCGTGGCAAAAGTGTGCCTCCTCACCCGCCCCTCTCTCTCTCTGGCCAGCAGACATACCTTAGCATCCCTAGTTAGCGTTCGTATTTTGTTTTATGCATGTAGTGTACTGCTGAAATGAATCCTGGTTAACGAAATGCCAAACTGTGACCACAACAACTCCAGATTTATTGTTTTTACCTCTTGTGCTGTGCAGTTTGCCCTAGTTTGCTCCCAACCCTCTGTACTGGTAAACGCTGGCTGGTGGGTTGTCCTTCCAGACAATTGGAAAAACTAGACCATTGCCTGTTGATAAAGATCTCAAGAAAAAAGGGTACATTACGCCTTTAAAATAGCTGCACCTTCGCGCAGCTGTTCTGAAGCAAGGCACTAGAAAGGCACGCTCCCAACGACGCGACAGAAAGAAGGCAGTGAAGGCAAGCCTAGTCTTGTACATTCGCCATATTGCGTGCAGCTGTATACACACTTTACCGTTTTCTTCTTCGTTACAATAACAATAATATTTGGGGTTTATCGTTCCAAAACCACGATATGATTATGACAGACGCTGTAGTGGAGGGCTCCGGAAATATCGACCACCTGGGGTTCTAGAACGTCCACCTAAATCTAAGTACACGGGCCTCAAACATTTCCGCCTCCGTCGAAAATGCAGCCGCCGAAGCCGTATTCGATCCCGCGACCTACGTGTCTTCGGTAATATACTGCTGGTCTAGTGGTTATGATGCTCGACTGCTGACCCTCAGGTCGCGGGATCGAATCCTGGCCGCGGCGGCCGCATTTTCGATGGAGGCGAAAATTGTTGAGGGTCGTGTGCTTAGCTTTAGCCGCAAGTTAAAGGGCCCCAGGTGGTCGAAATTTCCGGAGCCCTCCACTACGGTGTCCCTCATAATCATATCGTGGTTTTGGGACGTTAAACCCCAATAGTTATTATTATTAATTTACTGCTGCCATGTTAGACAGAGGGTTTTTTTAGACAATACATATCTTTTATAAAAAAATTCTATGACAGTCACGTTCCAGTCGTTTTCTCATACGTACTCTAGTTCGAGGAGGAAATATTTTGCCGCAACTAAAATTGCATTGACGAGACTAATAACAAAAACCCGTTAACTAACTTTTATTTATTGACTTGAGGGTACTTGTTTATTTAGAAGATTATAGTGCGTGCCAATTTATGGTATACCCCATTTTTCAGAAATCATGAAAGTTTTACGTAACTCGAGATATTTATCGTGAAATGTTAAGGGATAAATCAAAGCTGATCGCGCCCAGCGCACAGAAAACGCGGTTTCTCTATTACGTCAGACTGGAACTACCCGCGACACGGAAGTGACGAAACTTGAATGAAGGCGCGTCGTGGTCGTATCGTTTCGTGGAAGCCGGCAAGTCATCTCACCTGCGCCAGTAAATCTTACCTTTGCGTGTGGCGCTTGGTGCTTATCTGTTTCTTTCGAGATGCGCGCAACCGAAACTGCAGCTCTATCAACCTTTTCTTTCTATGATTATGGTTTAAGAAAGAAACAGATAAGTTACACATCGCACCCAAATAATAAGCTGTTTACTTGTGTATATCGGAATGCTTGCAGATTTTCCTGATCATATTCTGCTTCCGCGCATCCTCATTAAACTTTCACCACCTCCTTTTCACGTGTAGCTCCGAACTTCCATAACAGAGAGGCCACGTTTCCTGTGCGTCAGCCGCTATCAGTTTCGATTTTGTCCTTGAAATTCGAGGATGAATATCTCGAATTACGTGTAACTTTCGAGATTAAAAACATGTGCGTGCAATAAATTGGCACGCCACTATAACTTTCTAATATAAACAACTGCCCCCAAGTCAGGAATTAAGTTAATTTTAACGAGTTTTTGTTAATTAATCTCTTCAATGTCATTTTGGTTGCGGCAAACTATTTCCGCCTTGACACAGAGTGCGTGCGCGAAAACATCTTGAGCGTGACTATTATACAACTTTGACAAAAATATGCATTCTCTAAAAAAAAAGATCCTTTTGATTGTACGGAGGTCATGCAGTGGAAAGAGTTGCAGCTGGCTAAGGGAGTAACAGACCCTCAAAATGCAGCAAAGTTAATGAGTATCCCCACTTTTGTTCATTGCCAAGACACTTCATGGAATTTTGTGTGTGAGCACTGCTCTTATCAGATTAAGAGGTGATGGAACTGTTTATCATCATGGGTTTGTATTTGTGCACTTCAATATTTCACGTTGCTTCAAGACTGCACATTGAAGCTCTGCAGCTGCACTTGACCAGGCAGCCTCCTTGGAAACTTCGTGTCGCGAGGAATTGAAGACGTGTCCAAGAATTCGGAATAGCCACGCTTAAGGTCCGGTCGTGAGTGGCCTCGAATCAGTACAACCCCCTTTCCTTTTCGCCAGAATGCCAGCTGACATGGTCTGGGAACACGACACCGCCAAGCTCATGCACGCCAGCTGTGTCACCTATTGGGGTCCTGTATCTCAGATGACTACATGAGAATGCCGTACTACATGAGAACTACACATGCTGCAAGTTTTGCGTTGTATGCCACATAAAATTTGCAATGGATATCGCAAAGAAGTGTTTGATGGTTGGCCATTGACCAATTCATAAAAACTGACTGCTGGCTATACTAATGTTTATGCCAGGTCTTGTACATTGACGCATTTGACATGACATGCGAAAAGCTGCATTTCGCCGCTTTTCGCCTGGGGTGACCCCCCAACTTTATGTTGGAAATAAAGTTTCTTGATTTATTGATTTCTTGATTAATGAACGATGTTAGCGAAACTATGCTTTTGAGATCTCACTCATTCTGACGGTAATGTGTCTTGTGTCTCGCTGTATTTCTGGAGGTGTTTCTGTGTTTCAGTTCTGTACAGAACTCTCTACCACCGCTATATACATATAAAAAGTACTCGACACACGACGTACGTTTTAGCACACTGCTGAAACGTACTTCGTATATATAATATATATATATATATATATAATATATATATATATATATATATAATTATATATATATATATATATATATATATATATATATATATATTTAACAATGCTGGAGACTTGGCAAAGGAGTACGCATTATTTGCAGGATGTTCCGCGTATAGTTTAGGTGCCTATTGATAAAAAATAGCTTGTTATTACGATGTACACATGTATGAAATGGCATGAAGTGTTTGAAAATCGATCCAAAGAATAATTTTTCGAATGCCAGAAATTTCAGCTTGTTTATAGGAATTCGTTGTAGAATGAAGGCATGCGGACATGAAAGAGAAAAGATAGACAAGCCGAACGCTAGCGTTTGAGCTGTCTGCATCTCTTCTCTTTTCGTGTTACATGACTTACTTTCTTCTAGAGTAAACTTTTTTTGATGTTTTACGCGAGTCACGGCAATTGTTTGAGTAGTATTTTATTTCCCACAAAGGAATCGAGTGCACCTCTGTAAATTGCTACTAAAATTACACCATTTCCCGCTAAAGGGGACCATGAGGCTATGCGAAGCCGAAGCACTTGCATGATCGTGTTCTGTTGGCGTTCTTTGGGCATGCTACCGACCTCGCGTCGTGGAACGCGAAGAGGAACGCTACGCGCTTCTTGTCTTCCCTCTAGCCTGGCCGTTAGTTATCACAGGTCGAGAGGGGAACGCGGTCGGCAGGCGTGCGAGAGGGGGGCGGCGTAGGAGAGGAGAGAGAGGGGGAGGGGACGCGCATGCGCTGGTGCTCATCGCGGCGTTGCACAGGAGAGAATTTCGGCATGTCTAGCCCGCGTTTGAGAGGAAGAGTGGAAAGGGCGAGGGGAGAGGGGAAGCGGAGAGGGGTAAAGTGGAGAGGGGCAGTCGAGATGGGGAGGGGAGAGTGGATGTGGAGAGGGGAAGTGGAGAGAGAAAGTGGAGAGGGACAGTGGAGAGAGGAAGTGGAGTGGGAGTGGGGAGAGGGGAAGTGGAGAGGGTATGCGCATGCGCAGTAAGGGTGGTCACGCCGTACACCACCACCACCACCGGATTGAACTCTGCCATAAGATACTTCGCATCTAAAACTTGTCGCGGCTGTCTGCATTCACCACAGTATTCCTGTTTGAGTTATTAGATGCGAAGTATCTTAAGGCGGAGCTCAATACGGTGGTGGTGTGCGGCGTGACCACTCTTACTGCGCATGCGCATACCCTCTCCACACACCTCCTCTCCACTCCGCCTCGCCATTCCCCCTGTAATCTACCCTCTCCCATATCCCTCTCCACTCACCCTCTCCCATTCCCCTCTCCAACTTCCCTCTCCCCTCCCCTCTCCCATACCCCTCTCCACTTCCCCTCTCACCTCCCCTTTCCACTCTTCCTCTGAAACGCGGGCTAAACATGCCGAAATTCTCTCCTGCGCAACGCCGCGATGAGCTCGAGCGCATGCGCATCCCCTCCCCTTCTCTCTCCTCTCCTACGCTGCCCCCTCTCGCCCGCCTGTCGACCGCGTTCCCCGCTCGCCCTGTGAGAATTAACGGCCAGGCTAGATGGAAGATACGACGCGCGTAGCGTCGCTCTTCGCGTTCCACGACGCGAGCTCGGTAGCATGCCCAACGAACGCCAACGGAACGCGATCGTGCAAGTGCTCCGGCTTCGCATCTACTCATGGTCCCCTTTAGCAGGAGATGGTGTAATTTTTGATTAATCATTCCACAACCCCGGTGGAAGCGCCTTGTTGATTAAGAAGAGGTAGCGGCACCAACTTTCGTTGATTGTCAGATAAAAACCGTAATGGTATTCCATCTGATTTTTAAGCTTCTTTTGAAATTCTTGATCAAATTCTATAAAACGTGCTTAGTTTATGTCGCGTTAATTAAGTATATCACACATTTCATGTGCCGTGTTAGGCGGTTAGGCGCAACATGTTTTCGTAATCTGAACGAGTTACAAAGTAAGCATATCACAATAATATGAAATATGGACAGTATGCAACAGAACCAGAATGCATGTTCTAATCCCACTTAACAGAAGTTACACTATGCTGAACATTGACAAGTTAGTAGGTCTAGCTGGTGATTCGCTCACGAGAGTTCAATATTACGTAACCTTTAACTCAAACGGGTTTAGAACAACGGTTCGTAGGGGGGCTAGTGGGTTCATGAACATTATGACAGAACAGCGCAGTAAACTCCTTTAAAACTTGCGTACAGTTTTTATCCCCTAATTACAGCGTTATGTTGATTTACCTTGTAACTCTCCAAGTTTGAAAAAGCTTGCTCATCAAGACGCATAAAATTTCTGTGTGTTAAAACTGCGTTTTCTTCCAGAAAGATAATTGCATATTTGAACTCGCCACATAAGTAAACCTAAACTCAACAAGTTTCGTCACTATCGACCAAGAAGAAAAATAAACGCATTATTCGTCGCAGAGTGTCTCATTGAGTACCACGAAGTCGTCACGCTGACTCTTGCCAGGGGAGTCATGTACACTACTGTCCTTAAGGACAACGGAGTCAAAGGAACGCTAGAGTGGGGGTCAGTGTTATCATTGCAAAGGGGTCACCCTGACTACCCAGAGGTACTAGCGGGAAACAAGGGGTAGTCGTGTGGACTCCTGCGTTGGGAGTCATACATACTCTCTCTGCTTGTGAAGAAGGGAGTCGTTGATCTGAAGAACGAAGGGAGTCGTTTGACCCCCCAAAAGGTCATCATATGTGTAGCAAGGCGATTACCACCCAAAGGTAGTCAGTACAGACACCCTTTTTTTTTAAAGTGCAGCGCCGTGGCGTTCGGCGCATTCTTTGCCGGGTGCTGCAGTTTTAAAGCTGAAAAAGTCTAAGATCGTTCGTCTAGTTGGTGTTCAGTGGAAAAAAGCATGCTAACGAAAAACTAAACTCAATAATCACCCATTTTGTGATGCAACGCCGTTATTACTTCTAACGTTGCATTTATCCAATCATAGGCCAGCGTTCATCTTCGTTCTAGCGAGCGCCACTACGCGTTGATGCGGTCGGCAGCGATGTTGGCGCTTCAAAAAAGCGTTGGAGGGCCTCTTTAATAGATACAGTCGTCATCCTTGATTTGACGACGACGATTACAATGATAATGTTTGTTCACGTCAACCAGCGAAGTCATCTGTTGTCTTTGTCGGAAGGCCTGCTCATTTCAGCCGGCCATGGAGAGTGAAGCTGATTCACAACTATCTACAAGATACCAAAATAATGTTGCTAAGTGACCCTACTCTTTGGTGTGAACATAAGAACCCGGTGACAAGACTTGGTAGTGCTGTGAAATAAATTTCCTTGGCAAGGCAACGATGTCGTACAGCGAAAATTTCAAATAATTTTGGGTAGCTATGCACTAGTGGTACAACGACTGAGGAAACCGCGCAGCTGGCGGCCTTTCCTCCTCCTTTACCTTCTTCTCACCCTCACCTTCCTTTTGTCACGCCTTGCTATACCATACTCTACCTGGATATGCTATTCCTTGCCCTCACTTTTCCTTCTGTTTCCCTCCTCTTCTTATACTACGCTATACGAGACTACGCGATGGTTCACCCTCTCCCCTTCTCTATTCCATCCTCTTCACCCTCACTTCTCATTCCCAGCCTTCGCTAGACTATACTATGCTTCACGCACTCTCCTGCTTTTTTCCCTACTCACCTTCACATCGCTCATCATCACCCTCAGTTTCCTTTCCCATCTCCTTGGCATATATACTGTACACCTTTACACTATGCTCCTTTATTGGCATTGCGTGCCTTCGCATACCTAGGCTGGGCACCCCATAGAGTCCTCGTCCCCATAGAGTCCATAGTATTCGTGCTTGCGGGCTTCGAACGCACTTGTGGCTTTGTTTATTGTTGTGTTTTGGTTTTCTTTTGGTTAAAAGAATGAATCGTTGTGAACTTCGTTATCATATTTGAACTGGTGAGCTTAAAAAGGTTAAAGTAGTGAAGTGGAACTGCTGACTTTTGCTGAACTTCGTTTTGCGACAGAGCGGATGAAGGCGACGCGGAGCCAAACGGAGCCGAAAGAATGAAGTTTAGACAAATCCGTTTACTACCCAACATTCCCATGCTGGCTGAAGCGCCATGCATTGCAGCTCCCATAGACACTAGCGCCAGAGTTCCCTCTAGTGTGTATTGTAGGAAACTCTATGAGGCTTCCCATCTCTGAGCATGCCTCCTTCAAGCTCAAACAGTTAATGTGGGACGACAGCCGTGTTTTGCCCAGCTTAAACAACTTCGCTCTTAAAAGGTAGACTGTTTCACTGTTTCTTTCTTTTTTTTTTTGCTATAAAAATCCGAAAATTTCTGGGTCGATGGCGATTGCCAAGCGTATTACCAAGGGCTCTATATGCTGAAATTGCACTCGATACTTGACACAAACGAAAAAAAATTGCAGTGGCTTAGCTCGGCTATGCCAGGATATACGTAGCGTTAGCAAAGGTTCAGCTGATTATTCTGAGCTTTCCAGATTGTCTAGGATTAGCTTGGTTGTCATGCTTACTGCTGCCCCAGTGACACACATTCGGCCGCATCGTTCAGAACCGGTAGACCTGGCGGCATGGCCGGGTAACGATACCCATTGGTAACGCTAAAGAGCGAAATGTTCTGCTTAACGAGAAAGTTCTTGCACGTTGTACAAACCCGCGCCACGGTTTCACCCCACTCAGGCGCCGCCACTAAACTCAACGTTTCACGCATGGCACTACTTAGCGGCGTCAAGTCTTTCATGTGCCATAGTCTTTCACACACGTCGCACACGTATCCAAACGGATGGTTTACGAAGTCCGTCTCGAAGGTCCGAGTCGCACTGGCGCTTTCGCTAAGTTTCACAGTATAGGCAGTGGATCGGCGAGCCTTGACGTCATCGACGGCGTATTGTTGTTTCTGCTGCAGAGGTGGTCGGGCACGTCGCTCAGCATCCGGGCGACGCCGCTTTGCTAGACGTTCCTCCCTTTCCTCCAGTGTCTCCGCAGCACGTTTAGCCTCCCTATGTTCATTATTCGTACGCTGAACCGCTAATTACCAGGCAACTACTTCGCGATCCGATGACATAAGCTTCTCGGCTCTTCTGCGCCGTTGAGCAGCATTTGCGCTCTCCTTCTCCATGGCGTTACCCACCTGCAAACGCCAGTCAGAGGCGCTATCAAGCGGCACCAGCGCATTGTCAGACGGTGACTGCACAGCGAAGGCGAATAGCTGCACGCGCCATGGCTACGACGTCACCCCTCTCGAATGCGCAGAGCAGCAGCGGCGAGTCGCGCGCGCCGGCGCCAGTCTGTCTGCCCGGCTACGACGCCCCTCCTCCCGCTCTCCGCCACCAGCAGCGGCGAGCGGGTGAGATGCCGGCTTCGCACTCATCCTCGCGCATGCGCAGCACGGCTCATGATAACCCACGCGAAACCGGCTCCGGCTAGGCAAGTGTAGGTAACGCTACAAAAAGGGACTGCATCTCCCGTTGTCGAGAGTAGATATTGGCCGCGAGATCGAGCGGAGTCGCCACCTAGCGGCTTCTGGCTGAAGCGCGCCTAGTGTGGATTGCTCCGTGCGTCGTCTGCTAGCCCCGTTGTGTTTGCATGTGCGCGTACGTCATGCAGATTCTCAAAAGCCGGTTTGTTTTGTTGCGTTAGTGCAACTTTAACCGCTCGTACGTATGCCTAACACGGTGTAAAGAAGCATTTGGCCTTGATCAGCTGTATATGTACTGTAATAAGATCAGAGAGTGCACTATCGAGAGTGCTGTTTGCGGTCGTCGTACCCTCCGTTCACGAGAGTAATATCAGTGTAGGTGCCGCTCTGTGGTTCAAGCGCATTGCAAAGTGCACTTGGCGTTGCCCTAAAGATGAGAAGTATTAAATCTCATGTGAATATAGCCTTTTAGCCGCGCGGTGGTAAAAAAAAAAGGCACGCATATACTTGAGCGTTGTGGTTAGGTGTTGTTTATACGTTACGCGACGAGCTTTAGTTGTGTACGGTCCTGGTTTCACTAGAGAGAAATATTTCTGTTAAGTCACGTCTGACACCTCGGTACCTAAATTGTCCCCTAAAATGAACAGAAAATGAAATGACACGGAAATCGCAAAACTGAGTTCCCCTGCGCAATTTTAACTTGTGGCGAAATTTACACAAAAACACCCGTGTACTTAGATTAAGGTACGCGTTAAAGAGCGCTGATGGTCAAAATTAATCCAAACGGCGTAGTTTACATTTATGTTGTAGTAATTTTACGCGAAGCCACATCTTTTTTTTTTTTACATTATCTTGAGCGTTTGTGTTGCGTTGTTTAGATTGGCAGAAGGCAGCGGACATTATTCGTATGAAAAAGCGTACTTTGGTCCCGTGAAATAACCGGACCTTTGTTCCATTACTGTCGTGCAAGTTACTGTTACTGGAATAAAAACAAGTGTGTGCGTGTTAAACGTCTCCGTAGCGCTCAAGCGCTGTCAGCCACGTAGCTTTCCTCAGTAAACCTATAAACTGTCCTACATTTCACGGAGAACTGAATGAGAAATGCGAATGAATATTTGGGCACGCAGTGCACAAAGTGCTATTTCAACTCATCGCGCAGGAATACGGGCTTTCTTTTGTTGAGGGGCATCCAAATGAACAAGAAGTAAATAGTTAATTCAGTCGCGCGATTCAGCAGTGCGTAGTAGGTGGAACACAAGCTAAACATGTACAAATAAAACAACAAGAAAACGTCACCCATTGCGAAAACGCCGACTGCCGCCGAAGGCGAGCAACCCGTTCGTTGGCAGAATGCGCTTCTCTCACAAGTAATTGTAACGTTCGGCGCGCTTCGTGCATTATTCGGGAATGAAGAGCGCACATGTTACCACAAAGCTGCAGTCAACGCATTTTGTTTGCCGAAAATCGGGTCACATCGCTCACAACGAAGCGCTGTTGTCCACGTGTGTATACGCGCCGACAACCGCCTATCCACACTAGCGCGGCGACGGTGCTGCCCCTGTAGCCCGATCTCGCGGCGAATAGCCGTGAAATGGCTACCGGAAAAGGATACTGGTTGGAGATGACACTAGCCACAATCTTAAAATAAGCATAGTCAGCACCTGCTGTATTGTTCCTAAATGGGAAGCATTTCTTAGGAAACCAAGCGCTCTTTGACCGTTTCTGCCACGTGAATTGCATACTCGATGCCCACTCGAGCGGTGATCTTTATCTACGTCCATCGGTAGTTTTGTTTCATAGGTAATGCCGCCGACACCCGCATTGGATTTTCTGTGACGTGGTTACTTAGTGCCATAGCGTCAAAATTTCCAGCGTGTATTTTCGCCGTTTCTGCGTTCATGTAAAATGAACGCAGGAACCCGCATTCCATGGGCCGTGTATGGGGTTTGCGCCACACCTGAGTGCGGAAAAAGTTTTCATGACGTACGGGAAAGATATGTCACGTTATTCACGTCATAACCTTTTAATCGTGCTAGCCATACGCTTAAATAATCCCATGCCAATTTCGGTGTATACGAAGTTAACCCTTTCGGACGTCACCTATGAACAATTGTCGCTAAATGCGTCAAAACAATAAATGTTATTTCATGGCACTCGATATTATATTGCAACAAAAATAATGTCGTAATACGTCATGTGTGTCATAGTAATCATTGCTAATTACAATCTGAACCCATTTATGCTCTGTTTTTGCTCAAATAAAGCCAAATTTCAGGCTAGATATATAACGCAAATTCGTTTCCGGTTATGGCCATGTTTAGCAAAGCAAAATTGTATCTAGTTGGATGCATTATGTCGGTGCGGTACGCCTTAAGGAGACACCAAAGAGAAAAACCATTTTTGTCCTATTAGTAAGTTACCCTTTTACGATTCGAAAATCACGCCTGCCGCGAGAAGACGCATGGAAGCGAGAAAACACGCAAACAGAAATTACTGCTCGTGTTGCCACCTTGAAATTGCCGCATCAAACACCGGAACACCATAGATTTCGAAAGCCTTTCCTAGGCCCTATGCAGTTACTCATTGGTAAAAATGAAGTGCATTGTCTTTCAAGGGGCTCATAGACATTAAATACGAAGCTTCAGAAATTTTCGAGAAACGGAAGTCGCCAAAATACGAAAAATGCGCTTTGAAATCCGTGTTGTCACGCGTAAAAATTTTGGGCAAAATTTAAAAATGAATCTTTGAGCGTGATTTTCCCCGTTATTATTGAATCTGTGTTCGTGAAATTAACAACTTTATATTTCTGACACTACAATTTATCAATGTAAGCCGATTCATTGTTTGACTTTCGTGTCCATTTATACTTGAAAACAGAGCGCAATAAAAACCAAGTGAACAGAGCGTTCTGTTCTCCGTCCCCCCTGTTTTTATTGCGCAAGCTATTGAAACCGGACTCGCTGAAAATCACCTTTCTTCCTACAATATCTGCTACAAAACGCTCTTGATGACCCTGATTCTCTGCCTTTCCGCGTTATATTTCTCTCGCTCTCTATCTGTAGGTACAGTATAACACTGCCGAACAAACGTTCATCGTACCCAGTATTTCCGCTCAACTGTTTCCGCGGTGCGCCAGCCCCTTGTTACAAGAAATTATCGTTGGTTAAAGTAAAATTGCTAGCGAAGCAAGCGCCAAGTATGCGTGGATATTTGCAACTTAAAACGCCTTGCGGTCGATTCTATGTTGGGGCAACACCACCTAGATTATTGGCTCGGGCCTCTGTCGGGCCCGATCTGTGGTCGGACCTGGCTCGGGCGGTAAATCTGAACGAGTCGTGGTCCCGGGCCGAGAATCACGGTCCATGCAGTGCTCTAATCAGTGTATCTTATCTGTATTTTGCACATATTTCAAGTTTATTTTCTATGCATCCTTTCTTTTCACGAACTTGCACAATTTATTTTGCTTTGAGCTCTCCTTGAGCGTGGGCGCATTACACGCCTGATACCAAAATTAAGGCCACAATATATGATGGGTGGTCAGAAAAAACGCGGCATAGGTCCGCCAGATTAAGTAAGCGACAAAGTAAGCGGCACTGAGCATATGGCATAGCGTCATGTCCACGTTTTCGAAGGATCAAAGCACAATATTGTAAGTTAGGAATACCTCGCCCAATTGAGCACACTCCCAATTGGCGACAGGCGTGCTGCCTGCTAATATAGGGTGACATAAAACTTCGGCAAAACGCGGCCTGTAGTACAAACGTTTTCAACTGTACCCCAATATGTACATCAAAGCTCCGGCCACAGATTGATGTTTCAGACAGGCAAGATTGAAAGTGCGCTCGTGGTTTATAAAGAACGCACAAAGTAAAAAGCGTGAATTTTTACGGATAGTATAGTTCACATAATTGGGAAAGAGAATTCATTCGTATGAAGGCATCTTTTTTTAAAGGCATTCTAAAGCATGCCGCAGAAAACTGCTGAATCACTTTAGCCAACAGCACCAATATACTTAATCCCTCAAGGGCATTTGAACAAAAAAGATATAGCTCCAAAATTGTAATTTTTTATGAAGCGATATGCTTCAGTAACGTGTTCAAAAGTGAAAAATATTTGCGCGAATATTTTAGGGCAGGTAATATTGCTCTATTGGTCATTCCTCACTCCGTCATGTAATACTCCATACCTAGGGCATTTAAGGTTTATCCTGGTATAAATTCCTACAGCTCAAAAAAGTAATGGTTGCATTTGAATTGCCGTGCACTACATACACTTTTCCTTGAATGTTCACTTGAAACTTCATGAGGCTATCATTCGTGTTGTAGCACGAGAAGCCAATCAGAATGCCGAACGGGTGTGACCATGTTTGATTATAACGAGTGGGAAACAGAAGGCACACATTTCGCCATCTTGTGCGCAAACTCTCATTGAATAAAACCACCAATGACGGAAACCGTGCCGGTATCTATGTTTTAATAGGAAAGCCACATTTGACGAGCTAGCTATGTCAAAATCATCCTAGTACATTGCGTAAGATCCATGACGACCATAGGTCATCATAAACAATAAAGTGGCGACTGGTCATGACGAGCTTAGGTCGTCATAAGCCCTTAAAAAGGCCATGACACAGTCATCCAACAATTTGCAGTTTTCAACGCCAAAAGAAGTAGGAGGTGTTTTGTGCCTATACATATATGAAAAACGCACTGTGCGAGAGTTTTTCAGTGTGAAATAAGCCATAGAAGTCGCCGCCCACCACTGGCGACCGTGATTTTGCCATTGCCTGTGTCACGTCCCGAGCTTCATGCAGGGGAGCCGTCGCCTTTTCCAAATTTTCAGCCGCTGCAAATTGTTTGCATTCAATGCCAAGCAGAAAAAAAGCTGAACTCGATTTGACGCATAGCTGGCCACAGTACAAAATCATTCGCCGGAATGCAGACGCTCGCACAAAAAGTAGATTGTACCGTCACAGTTCGCGAGTGCACCAGTGTTGGCAAACACGCAGGTCGCTGTCATATTTATAAAAATATTCAATGATATATTAAGTGCTCGACGAAATACGCAAAAATTTTGTCAGATTGTTTGTGAACAAACAAGGATTAGCACACATAAAACAGACTATGGTAAAAAATTGGGTGTCATATCCCCTTAAAAGCGCGAACTCAGGGTGTCTTAGATGTCTACAGCAGAATCATTGAACATTGAAGGCGGAGCCCAAGAAGCAAGTTCATGCGCTTAGCCCATCATGAGAAGCTAATGATGTATTGAATGTATTTAGGTAAGGGTATAAGCCACTAGATAGTCACACGTTGAGGGACTGCTGGGATGCTGAGCATGCGACAATCGCACCATCCGTCGATGCAGTGTTGACACCGCTTATATAAGTTGTTTTGTCTTAGCACTGCTCTATCCTACAATCAATAAATTAGAAACGCTGCATCTGACTCAAGGTGAATGTTTAATCAGTATTGCTTGTTCTGAATGAAAGAGAGGACATAAGTAGAAGTTTCATGGATTGCATAATTACAAAAGCTGTGAAGCTTGCACTTTGAAGGCTTTATTGCTTTGTAACACTAATAATGATAAATTTTTGCAATGTACGATGGTGGCTTCAGGAGACCATCAGAGAATAACACAATAAAACACATTCTTCTATGCAATATATGAACCCTTTGAGGCTGGTCCTGACCGCATTAAACCTCCGAAGGACGATATGTGATATCGCAACTGCGATTCCAAATTTCGTACATCGGCATACCCTTTGTCAAATATTTAAAGGAAAAGTAGCAACAGGGTGGTACGTAGTTAACAAGTTGCGAAGTCACCCATAGTTCGTAGCCTGCAACATGAAGATCGTTCAGGTTAGCTCTGTAGTCTAAATAAAGTTTCAAATCACAAGGCTGTTATGCCGTGTTACAAGGATTAGTCAAAGGCATGTTTTGTAGTGCACAAATTATAAAGCACCCGTCAAACAACGTGCACTTCACACGATTTACTATCGTTTCTCTGTGTCGACGAAATGGGCGAAATGTGTTTCATGATTGGTTTATATTGACAGAAGCTCCTTTGTGCATCGCGACGCAGTAAGGCAGCACTTAATTGTAGCAGCGATAGGAAAACATATAAGAAATATATAGGTAAAAATTAAACGAAATCACTTCGTAATGAGGACAATTATTTCATGAAAAAGATAAACAGATTACCCCATTAACGAATCTCCATGACATTGCTTGTAAAAACGTTGACTTAATCCTATGTATTATTCTACAGACAATAGATATCCTTTCAATACGCTACCTCCAAGTCGCCATCACAATTTTAAAAAAACCTGACACGATTATTATCAGCAGCTGGCTTAAGAATGCGACTCAAAAATCGCGACGCTCCTCTATAAGTAAATTTGTTGAATTAGATGCACATGTTTGGTGCAATATTTTTTTACTCTGTGAAATATTTTCATGCCTTAATACGTTTGTAGCACCAAGGATTCAATTGAGCGCGCTAAACTGTTAGTATCTTTATTGTGCGAAAAAGTAACACGCTGTTTTGTAGCGCTACATTTCATAGAAGAGTGTACATTTAGACTGAATCGCGTATCGTAAAAAGGCACGAGTTAATTCACTTCCACAGGCTGTTTATTTCACTTGCACCGTCAGATTTTGTTTTCAATATGAAACGAGAATATTAAAACCTCGGTCTGTATAAAAATGTTCTGGGGTGCTATGCAGGGTGGCCCGAGTTTGGCGAAACTCGGGATCTTCCCGAGCTCTGGCGACACCCCCTTTTGAACTAGCTAATAGTACGAGAAGGTGAAATCCATCGCTCAGCGTGCGCTCCGTTCCATTGGTTACGATGGAACGCGGCGTCCCATCAATGGTGGTCGAGAAGGTTGGGTGGTATCGGTAAACCAGAGGCACCTTCTTTCATTTGTTTGTCGTTCCACTGAGTTCAGAAGTGCACCCATACAAGAAAAGGGGCAGAAAGCTCTACTAACTATATTTTTTATGTGTGCCCGGGCCGTTTGAATTCATTTTCAAGCGTTTAATGTGTGCACTAAGTATCCTTTAGAATAATCAGCACCGTGGCCTCTGAGATTAGTTCCGACCGAGCGCCTTACAACACCGCGGCTAGCATAGAGTTTCATATAATACCCTAGAGAGGAAACTGGCGCTGCGATCGTTCAACCACCATGGAAATGATGGGAAGTACAGGCTTCGGACTGGATAGCGTTAGCTAGCGCACTGTCTACGGATCTTTTTCTACAGTTTCAGTTTCGTTCTTCGCGAATTGTGGGTAGTGTGGCGCGTTGGAAAGTACTCAGGCAGTGCCTTTGTTGCTCAAAGAGGCTGAAGACAGCTAGGTTTCTTCGTTAGCTGCCCCGTTGCAGCTTTACAGGTTGTATTCGACAGTTTTATCAGAGCGTCGTGCACTCACCGCTGCGCAGTGCTGGGCAGTATCGAAGATACATGTATCTTAGATACTATCTTAGATACACTTTGGGTATCTTGTATCTGTATCGCGATACGTCTCGAAAGACGAGTATCTGTATCTGTATTTCCGATACATTCGATAATGTATCGTGTATTTTAAGATACAAGATACTTCTATCGCAACACAGCCGTACGAAACAATAATCGCTGGTCAAACTCCGCTTCTCAAGCTGGTAATTGTGCCACTAAGCGATCTGAATAAGTCTAAGGGCAGTGACATTATTTTTACGCCAGAGTCGTCCAGTGAGGGTAGATCAGGAAGACAAGCACGCGGACGTCTACGCCCAGCCCACGTACCTTTTGTTTTCTCGATTCCTTTTCTTTTTAGTTGCTCCAATGCCGCTACACTTGCTCATAGCCACTGTCCTGCGCCGCGTACTCCACTGCGTGCGGCGTCTATCGCGCAAATTCTGATGTTGTTACAGTGTCGTTATTGCAGATTCTTTTGCGTCTTGATCCGTAACGAAATGTGATGCGTGCAAGAATGGGGTTTCTTTGCGTCGCGTGGATTTTACATATTAGCGATTTAAAAGATCTCGAGGATATAAGTTTGACTTGCATGCAATGAATTAACTTATATGCAAATAAGATTCTAACAACTTTAGCACCACAGGTACTGATGCTAGATCTAATAGAGCAAGCGTTTACCTAACAGAAAATATCTTGGCGTACGGTATTTTTCACTTCCATCTGCATTTATTCAAAGAATTTATGACATCGTAATTTGATTATTAGCACAAGGCAAAAGTGCTTTCTTAGCTGTAATTTTGCGTCACATACATTACCTAGGTCTCTGCACTGTTTTTCCGATCTGGTCACTGCAGTATGTCTTTTGTAACGCGCTTCCAAAAAAGATTGCTGCTTTATTCTTCTGAGTGTCTGCTTTATTTCTACTACTGTTTACACATTTACACGTTGCCAAGGCGATTTGAAAACAAATATATTATGTGGGCGTGCCTTGATTATACAGTACAAAATATTCTACTTACCGCTTAAGAAAATAGCGAAATTGAGTTTGCATTATAAAAATGGAAGAGCCAACTTAAAGATGTTAGGAAGGGGATTCGAGAAACGTTGTTTTACTGAATGCTCAGTTTTACTCATGAGCGTCCCAACGAGCCGTTTCAGGCAATTTTCAATAGGCACTGAATTTCACATTGTCTCAACCAAGCCATTAGCCGCCCCGCTCCCCCGGCTAAGGGCATGGTTTGGGGGGGGGGGAGGGATTGGCCCGGGCCACTCCCCCCCCGAAATTTTGGTGAAGTAGGTGGTTATACCAAAAATAAATAATGAAAATAGGTGTTTTTCTCAAATAGTCAAGGTTTTCAGCAAGTGCCCCCCTCCCCTGAAAAAATTTTTGGCTACGGGCCTGGTCTCAACAGGTAAGTTGACGATACTTCGTGATCATAGCTATTAAGGGCGCCGTATGTATCGTGTTTCTGTACTCATTCAATGTGAATGTTTGATAAACAACCACCTCTCTATTTTACTTATATTTGTTTTCCGGCTTTAGGCCTTCTTAAATATTTTTCTTATTACTAATCGCTACGTAAAGGGAGCTATAAGCGGCAATAGCGCGAATAGCGGCGGTGTCCTGCGATGCTTCGTGCAGCTACGCAATACGTCTGAGACATTTCTGTGTTGCACATGTTCTCTCGTTCAAGGAAAATTGCTAAAAAATTGCACGTTAGTGAGTATATCAACAAAGAATCCCTTACGCCAGCAGCTAAGTAGAACATGGAAATTCATTGCAGGTTTACGTCACCTACATATACAACAGGGGTCTCAAACTCAGCTTATAGCCGGAGGGCCGCAGTCGCGAAATTAGCTCCAAAGGCCCGGGGACAGTGAAGATGGTGGGGTCGGAGAGAGTTTGAACAAAATGACGTTGCCATTTGAAAGGAGGCCTTTGACATATCTCATATATAGGTCATTTCTGAAGGCGTTTTTGAGTCCGGATTCCAGAAACAACGATACGGATGTACATAACGAGTGAAATCTGGACGCGGATTGAAATATAGAGTTTTTGTTCCACGGTTATGTTTCAGCACATGGTGACCACGTGTTCCTCACGAAAGAAATGCTTGAGACCAGTCATGTCTGTGTAGCTCACTAACATACTTATTTAGAAAACAAAAAATTGGGGGACCCTTAAGCTTCGCCTTTAAGAGTTGAACGCAATAGCGAAATCCGGCCCCTAGTGCGCACTTCAACCACTAAGTGCATACTTATTAATGTGTATTGTTGCACACACACACGCGCGCGCGCGAATCGAAAGCAAGAGTCGCATGGCCTCCAAGATACACGCCGCGCGCTCGCCATCTCGGAGGCCATGAAGAACCTCACAATGCCTCACAGATGGCAGCACATTACCTAGCGTTTGCTGTTTGCTTGTTGATATGTTTTCCGCTAGATGGACATAGTTGTCCATATTTAGAGCTGTTTGAAAGTTCGTGTGTGTTTTTAGCGGCGATGGTTGCACTATCCCGGCCTTTTTCGACATAGTTTGATGGCCTCCCAAATGCGCCTACAAATCGCCGAATGGGCTCGTTTTCGTCGCGACATCTGTCCAACAAAATGCGTTAAGGAGACTCCTTCCACTACATGGCATCTATGCAGTGTTTTTTTTCCGAAGGAGCTGCAAGTAACGTCGTGGCTTTGTGGTAGGACATCTGCTTGCCACGCGAACGGCCCGGGTTCGATCCTCAACTGGACAAAAATTTTTATTCTTTATTTTATTTGTTTCTTTCTCGATTTTTCGCTCACGGTCGATTTTTCGCTCACAACCAACGGTGCCGACGCCGACGACGGAATTTCTGCGACACGAGCTCTCTAACGCTATCGCGTTAAAACAAATGGAACGGAGACGGTCATGTGTGCCGGCCGGGCCGCTAGCCAACGGTCGCAAGCCCCGTATACACCATGCGTTCCCCCCCCCCCCCCCCCCCCCCCCAGGAAGAAAAAAAGTCGCTATTAGCGTTGTTGCTGCTGTACACCTGTCCGGATATACGGCATTGTGCAAACTGTCTTTTACGGACAAGGTAAAAGTCCACACCGGTATTTGTGCCGTCGTGCGAAGGCTTCTTATTGACGTTATTGTGATTACATGGCAACCTGCTAGCTGGTCGGCAAGCTGAGCAGCGACTCCCATCAATTACAAAAATGACAAGCACGAACCGCCGTCAGCGAAGTGTATAAAGAGTTGTCCTGTGAACAAACTAAAACAAGCCCCAATAAGTTTTTTTGGAAGGAAACTAATGTACTTTGAGCAAGAAGGGCAAAACTTTTGAGATACAGACATTTCATGCAAGTGAAACTAAATAGATCACAGTTCAGAAATTTTCAAGGAGACATCTTTGTGTATAGGCGTTTGCTACTACATTGTATGGATCTATAATAACAAATTTGAGAATGTATCGAAGTATCTTAAGATACAATTGCCAAGTATCGTATCGGATACAATTAGTGCGGCAGTATTTTGTATCTGTATTTCCAATACTTTTTGCCTGAGTATCTTGTATCGTATCGCGATACAATTTCAAAGTATCTTTGCCCAGCCCTGCCGCTGCGCATAGATGTAGCGTCCCATGCCAGTGCAGGAAATTGCATAGAGTTCACGTTCTGTGATAAGCGCTACTTGTCAAAACTCTTTCAAATCGACTGCAAAACGACGGCAAAGCTAAGTAGGCGCACCGTCATGCTCCTCTGGCTTGACTTCACAACAAAACGAGAGATGCGTTGGAGGCAGACCACTTGGACAGACGCACCTGGCATCGCAGCAGACGATACGTTAAGTGTTTCTCGCTCAATACAGTACTGTTATTTCCAAAAATAGATAATGCGTACTTTCGAGTGAAAAACAAGCGTGTTTATTTTCAAGTGTTGTAAAAAATAATTCATTATTTGGTAATACCAAATCTGGAACACAATTACAGAGCAATGCATACCCTGGTGGTTGAATTTGTCCAGGTTTCACTTCCATCTCACGGTCAGGCAAACTTTTTGCAATAAGCTTTACGTACACAAGAATGACGGAAGCTTTAACTGGAAATAATTTCTTATCACTTTGTTTTACACTCGGCAAACAAGCGTCGCGAATCTCAAGAACGAAAGCCATCCGAAGCAAATCCAAATCCTGTACTTCCCATCATTCCCATGGTGGTTGAAGCGTCGCTAAGGGAGTCCGAGTAGACACTAGCGCTAGATTCCACTCTAGTTATTATTGTAAGAAACTCTATGGCGGCTAGAGCTAATCGCCGAGGCCACGTGTATAATCACCATGGTCGGCCTGTGCATTCTAGCGCGTTGCTCGGCCGGCGCGTGCCCTCTTCGTCCTCCTATTAATCGTCTGCTCGCTCCCCGAGCAGGTGCGCCTGGCTAATTAGCTAAATGGCTGGGCGGTATACCTAGCTATGTCAGGACATGCTACGACGAAGCTGACTAGGCCAAATCATGCTAAGGCCGAGCTAACTAAGCCACGTCTTACTAAGACCACGCTAATGAAGTCGTGTAAAGCTAAGAACAAGGTAATTAGGATCATGCCAATTAACACGACGCTAGTTAGGAGCGTGTAATTAAAGTCAAGATAATCAAGCCCTTAGTCACCAAGATCATGTTAATTAGAATTATGCTTAATACCTCTGTACTATTCAGAACCTTGCAAATTAAACCTGAGTAAATATTGCCGTGGTAATTAAGGCATTATCAATTAATGTTAATTAACATGAACGCTAATTGGGAGCGTGCTAGTTAGGATTGTGCTCATTAGAATTATGCTAATTACCTCTGTACTATTCAGGACTTCGCGGATTAAACCTGAGTAATAATGGCACGGTAATTAAAACATTAACAATCATTGCTAATTAACACGACGCTAATTAGGAGCGTGTAATTAAAACCAGGATAATCAAGACCTTACTCACCGAGGTAGTGTTATTAGGATCGTGCTAATTAGTATTATGCTAATTACCTCTGTGCTATTCAGGACATCGCGAATTAAACCTGGGTAATTAATGCCGTGGTAATTAAAAATGAACAATTAGGAGAGGGCTATTCAATATCATGTTAGTTAAGACCTTCCTAATGAACAGCACGAATACTGAGACCGAACTGACACGGTCATTGCTCCGAAGCAGACCAAGCATACTGAGTAGACGAGCCACGTAAAAAGCTGGAAGAAGCTAGGTGATCACAAGCTCCTCCGATGGCCCCAGCCTTGCACAAGTAGTGCAAGCTCACCAAATTTTATATGCAAAGAAGCTGCTGAGTAGCGTCCACCGCAGAAACACTTGACAAGCACACCGGCACTATGACAGTTACGAGTTGAACTGGGGCCTTTTCAGAATCAACGAGTTTGTGCCCGAGTTCGCGGGTCAATCAATTTGATTGACAGACGCCCGCGGCGAAGAGCGGGTCCGCCCACCGCGTTTCCTCTTGCCGAGGAACAGTGCTCACTACGCAACGCCAGCGAGCGGCACGATTCATCTATGAGCTTAATCGCACAGACTATGCACACACGCACGAAAAACTAAAGGTTGTATCATCACGTGGCTACGATGTCTCGCACTCAATTTCACCGCACTCACGACGTACCACTCACAGCTATGAATCAGGCGCCCCTGGTGGGATTTGCCGCGACAAATGTTACTATTTAGTTTTTTGTGGAGACATTGTTTCTACCGATTCGCTACTACAGAAAAATCTTCAGACGTGTAATGTAGGCATAGCAGTAACCTGCCAATTTATTTATCTGTAATATTCCAGAGAAGCGAAACGAGCTGCACCAGAGTGCTGCGTGTGCGCCCTTGTTGCCTTCGAGAGTGGAAATTTTCATGATACAGGTGGAATGAAAGAATTTTCCGAAAGAGGACAAACGCCCACGAACACGCCCGTGGGAGGCGCGATGATCAGTTGGCAAGAAGATAGCGCGACAATCGCGCTGGCGTCGCTGCACTGTCAAAATGTTGACTGAGTGGCGGCGCTGACGCATTCGCACGCGGTGTTCCTTTGAAAAGCGCCGCAAATGTCGCACATACGTTTGTGACGCCATTCTGTTTCTTGTAGCCGTTTTTATCAACGCTGCTATCGCATGCTCCGCACTGTCTTCCTGTCATGACCGTCGTAATGCAAGCTCGGAGCAAACTCGTGTGCCCGAGAAGCTCGGGCCATCCTGCATAGCACCCCTGGTACATCTTTGGGTGAGCGCAATTATGCATGCTAAAATATACATATTGAAAGGCTGTATTTCCTAGTTCCACTCTCAATAAAAGAAAGTTCACCCACCTCCACTACTCTTCCCGTTTGAGTCAACTTTGGGAGCATAGAATATATTGCAACCATCTTCAGCAGAGAATACAAGGGCGGCTTCAAAACTTTCGTTCGTTTTACCTGTGAACATAAAAAAGTGTAGTGCATTGGTAACATAAAAAAACCTTACACCTCATCAGGATTTATTTTGTATAATTTTTGTACATCATAGATAGTTTAACAATTTTTCATTCTTGAGCCATTTTTCAAGTTCTTGATACTTTGAAAGTTGGTAATGTGCAATATGTCCGCCGTTTCTTTGAGAAATCTACTTCATTTGCTGTTTGAAATACTCTTGCCTGTATTCTCGCAAAAAAGGCTAAATTGATTTCTGGTATGCTCATCTTACTTCCCTTGCTTTTCGTGTGATTGTTGTAGCAAGGATTTATTAGCAGAAATTATCGGAATTAAAGGGGCCATGACATGGTCGCCCGAAGATTTGTGGTTTTCAGAGAAAATTAGAAGTAGAGAGTGTATTATGCCTATACAAATGTCAAAAGTGGGCCGTAAAAAATATTTCAGTGCAAAACAAGCCCTAGAAGTCGCCGGCTGTAAACTCTGCCCGCCGCCGGTGACCGCCATTTTTTCATGGCGCGTGTGATATCATGTGCAGCACGGAACGGAGCCGTCGTCTTCTACCAAAGTTTGAGCCGCTGCAAATCCTTTGATTTCAGTGCCAAGCTGAAGAAAGCTAAAATATCTCGATATCACGTGCAGCTGACCACGGAACAATATCGTTCGCCGCAGTGCAGACGCTTGCACAGCTAGCTGCTTGTTACGTCACGGCTCGCGAGTGCACCAATGTTGCCTGACTCTCAGGCCGCTCGCACGTTTATAAAAATATTCGATTATAAATTAAGTGCTTGACCAAATGCGCTAAAATTTCGCCAGCGTATTTGTGAATGCACAAGGATTAATCCACATAACACAGATTATGGTCGAAAATTTGGTGTCATGGCCCCTTTAAAAAATGAAGCACTCTAACAGTAACAGCACATCATCCGTTTGTTGGATGCCTTGCGGGTCGGCACAGTTAATTTTACGAGTATGTTCTTTTTCGCGTGATCGTCCTTAATTTTATTTAATGCATAGTATTTCCACTTGCATTTATGTGGGGACATCCTGCTAAGGCACACAGCTTCACCGCGTGCTCATTATACCACAATATCCGGCTTTGAGCTCTGCGGTTGCCAATAAATGAAAATGATGCTTATTCTAATCACTATAGTTTGTTCCCTTTTTTATACGCTAAAAATGCACAATAATGAATTTTTGTTTCATCTCGCAAACAGCTAGCTGCAATAGCCCCCAACAGTGGATCTGCACTTTAAACCGAAAATGGAATCGGATGTTTCACATGATCCGACGCATATCAAGTAAATATGGCGGAGCATGGCAGCACGCATGCCAAACACTTGCAAAAGCAGTCGCAGTCGGGAGGATTCTGTACGGGGCACCAGTGTACGATTTCTCCAATCGAAATCTCACCGACATTAAAAAGCTACACAGGGCAACCCTTCGAACGATCACTGGACTGCCAAAGCACGCGAGGAACGAGGACCTGCTCAAGTTAGCTCCTATACCACCAATACGGGACATCATAAGCGAGGCACAATTCCGAATGCGATGTCGATTGGAAAACACACCACAGGGTAAACAAGTCATGGCATGGGATAACCAAGCCGCACGATGCCAGTGGCTGAGGAACTACTCACAATGCCGCCATGGGGAAGTGCCGCTAGGCACTCGGAGGAAACAACGTCCTATCGCCAGACGTGATGTGAAAGCCAGAAAACTACTTGAGAAGAAACTGGAACAGAGCAGACCTCCGAACACCATTGACATCTACACTGACGCCACAATCAGCGATGAAAGAGCCAGCATGGCCTGGGTTTGCACATCTGCACCACAACACAATGGCTTTCACTGTTGTCAGCTTCCCGGGGGCGCAACTCTCCACGCAGAGTTATTGGCAATATGGGGGGCCGTCAATACTATTCCCCTCGATTTGGGAGGCATCAATAGTAAAAAAATTCACTATCGCATCCTCACAGATTCGTACGAAGCGGTAACTGAACTAACGGCGCCAACGACTGAAGATGTTGTAGCCAACG
Organism: Rhipicephalus sanguineus; assembly: GCF_013339695.2. NCBI lineage: Eukaryota > Metazoa > Arthropoda > Arachnida > Ixodida > Ixodidae > Rhipicephalus > Rhipicephalus sanguineus. Next base: position 52,938,582 of record NC_051183.1, read on the forward strand.
ACACCAGAAGAAAGCTAAAAAGAATTCAAGACATCGGGACAAATGTTGAAATTCTCTGGATACCGGGGCACACTGGCACGGACGGGGGAAACGCCGCCACTCATGCGGTCGCCGCTCAAGCGGCTGGGCTTGATCATATATACAATTCCCCACATCCCAGTTCCTCGCCACACCCGGAAGACCAAAATCCCTATATTAAGATCTTGGCAGAAGGCTCTCCTACCAAAGCACTGATGCATTACATTCGCACTAAAATGAAAGCAGACAGCAAAAAACCGACTGTTAGAAGCTACACCAACGCGCATACTAAATGACAAGGGCGGGTTTACTCGTGAACAAGAAATTTTTTAAACAAAGTTATGGCCAACTCTGCATACACACCACACATACTAGACAAATGGCAGCAAGCGACCCGACTTTCGAGTGAAAATATTTCTACACGATGCACACACTGTCAGACGCTGTGCCGGGCAGATTTAGAACATCTCATTTGGACATGCGCAGGTTTATCAAAAGGCAGACGTCACATTGAACACCTGCTGCACGCCGACATGACAGCTCTACGTAACTTAATAAAGACTGGCCATGAAGCCCAAAAAGCTCTCGCAACATACGGCAGTCAAAGTGGCCTGTTTCGAGTGGTGTAGGAGAGGTCGACTGACTTGTGCGAGGACGTGACGTGAAGATGCTCATCACCCTTGAATCCCCTTGCCCCTTTCCCACCTTATCCCCAACAGCAACCAAGAGTCGTCCTTTTATTTCAATAAAGGTCACATTCATTCATTCATTTCACCTTCCGCATGTCCTACAGATGGCACTGTATTTTCACCAGTCACTTAAACAAGATTTGAACTAATAAACCACAAAATGTGGGCACGCCTTTTAGGTTGTATGCAGCATATATGCATGTATATTATATTACAACTTTGCTACAAGTATTCTTGCTCTTAACGGAAGTTGACAGCTGAAGTGGCATCACATTCAGTACCTGTTCTTATACGCGCAATATTATCTTTCAGTAGACCGGTGCAAATGTAAAGATGAAATCGAGGTTGAGAACAAAATATAAAATTGCATCCCTATCGTAATTTATTTTTCACTCCCGAGTGCATGTAAATATTTCATATTAAAGACGCTGATTCCATTAATCACATGGAATCGTCAAGTTTATGGTATTGTCGTGATGGTCAGAAAGTAAACAGGGAAAGTGTTGGCGAATGACTTGCACTTGTTTGGCATAATTTTCCAGCAAAATGAATACCTTTAAGCTCAAGGGCACCTGTGAGCATGGCCGTTTATCGAAGCCTCATCTGCAGGTGTCAGATCTATAGCCGTGCATAACTGTAGATTCTTGGGCTCTTACAGGCATCAAGTAAGTTATAAGCATCGGGTAACTTTAGTACAATTAGTATTATGCGTGAAATATATATATAGATATAATGAGACGTAACATTCTCCTGATGCATGCAGACGCGCCATGCGCCGAGCAATAACTGCGTCATATCACTTAATAGATGAAAAGTGCTCACTGGGAAAGGAGAAGCAAGTACTCATCTCAATGTACCTGCTCGATGAGCCCGGTTCTAAGTGAGATTTAATTCTTAAATTTTTTTGTCAGCAGATATCAACAGAAAGCTAAAATGAACCTCCTGATTCAATAATAACTTCTTTGTGTGTGCTTTCGTTCTCTCCGTAAATGAGCGAATTTTTTTTTTCGGAATGGTGAATGGGGTGTTTCATGGAAGAACAGTTAGGTGCGGCCAGTGAGCACCAGGGATGTGATGTCAGTGAATAATGAACAAGGAAATGCGAGGTAAATATGTCTAAAGCGTTCGTTATAAAGTGCACAAAACGTATATGTAGCGGAAATGTGCCAATTACAAGTGAGATGCGCAGTGATTGTAGGTAAACTGAGATAAAGCAGCATACATCAGGGGTAAAACATTTTTAGGAGCCCTGCTGCGTCAATATAGATCTTGTGTGAAATATACTAAAGTGACGCGCTTAAAAAAACAGTTCAAGAAGCAAGCATACTGAAATGCTCGCTTCTTCAGTCCTAAAGAAAAGGTTCAAGGAGCAAGCATTTCGGCCTGCAATATTAGAAAATCCTTCAGCAGCAAGAAGTCGAAGCGGTAAAATATGGCGTACAAGTGTTCTCCGCATTAATTAGGGTTCCATCTTTGGCAGTGATTAGAGTCCAAGAAACCCCCCTTCGCCACTGGACACGTGATGTAGTTTTGTACCACGCACTACTGATGTTGCCTATAGAATCTCCTTGGCTTGCCGCCACGTATACGTAGGTCACTGTCCTAATGAACGCCTAAGAGAACACGCATTGAAACATTTTTTGTTTAGACTTAGGCAACCAGTGCGGCTTCAGCTTCATGAATGATGCGATAGGGTCTACACGCGGCAAATATGCTTTTTGTGGCGCAATGAGAAAAAGGACAGTTTTTTTTAAATGCGAAGCAGCTCTTTGACTAGCCTGTGTAACGCTGTCCCTCCGTGCGTCCATACGAACGCGCCGCAACGCGCTCCCCTCGCCGCAGGTGTTGGAGCGGTGCCAAGTAGGTCACGCCGCAGCTGCGCGTCACGCTCCCCTCGCAGTGTGCGCTGACGTCACTCTCTCTCTCGCCTGCCACGCGCTCGCCGCATGCAGCGCCCGCAGCTGCCGCCTCGTCCGTTCTCCCGCAACACCTGCCACTACCGCCGCTCGCTCCGCTACCGCGACTGCCGCTCGCTACACCACCGACTCGTCGGTTCACGCGCAAAAATTAACACCATCTTCCCAAAGGGAACCCTAATGGGATGCGAAGCAGCAGCATTGCGCACGGGTGGCGTCACGGGTTGAACGGCGCTAACGCGGGTGCTGCGGTGAGCGCTGGAAGATTCGTTTGAAGCGATGGCTGGCGTAGGTCTTGTCGTTTGTTCAGAGTGGACACGGGCGCTGGACCGGAGCTGGCGCGTTAGCGCCGTTCAACCCTTGACGCCACCATTGCGCAACGCTGCTGTTTCGCATCCCATCAGGGTTCCCTTTGGGAAGATGGTGTAAATTTTATTTGCAGATAGCCGTCGCCATGTGTGAATCCTCACTAATTTCGAGTGTACCATGTGCATTCTACTTGTTTCTTTTCTATGTCCTTACTTTTTCTTTGTTTGCTTTTTATCCGACGTAACGCTCGTGCTTCATCCAATTTAGCCGTAATTGTCGCGTAGGGGGTGTTCGTTTTTCACGCATGCTCCAATATCTATTCCACTGAACTAACACTTTGTTTTCTTCTTTTTTTCAACGTCAAATGTAAGATGGAGCTTGCGTGCTGTAGTTCTGCGCCAGCAATTATCTCATTTGTTTCGCTATCTCAATCTTTTAGCCAGTACAAACTAGCTCGGGCATCTCGCTACCGTTGATATATACAGCAAGTATACTTTTTTAGATAGCGTTGTGCGAAGATATTCAGCAGACTAAAAGATAATGCACAGATGCATCCTATGTGTAGATAACTGAAGAAGTATTATGAAGTGCAGAGATTAATCATTTGATTCAAGAGTGACATTGGAGATTTTATGGGACTTGTGAAATCAGTAAATGGAATTTATTCCTGTTTTCCTGTTGTGTTTTCTAGTTCATCTTTTGTTATGTTTCCCTGTTCCTGTTATTGTTTTTTCTGTTATGATTCGCCACTGACTGTTGAGTATTGGGCTCTGCAGCGAAGGCATTGGCTCAGACTTTTGAACAAAGTCTTTCGAAAAGAATGGACCAAGTGGTACATATGGCACACCAGTAGGCTACCATGATGCGTCAGCGAAATATTACGAGCACGAGCACCTTTCCTGAAGTCAAATGAAGCAATTTCTGGCGTTTATTAGGAAGTGTGGTTTGTGACGTCCACAAGCAACAGCACAGATTCTATGAGCCACCGTGCCATGATGGCAGTGATGTCGTTCAAGAGCCATGAGCGCGTATTAAAAAGCATCGGATGATCACTTCCAGAAAACGGGCCAAAAGTTGACATGCAATAGGTCTGCCAGAAACCATATCACTAACTATTGAATGAGAATTACTTTCATTCTGCACGATTAATGTTGGAAAATGTACAAATGAGTGTAAATAGTGCACATCAAGTGACATGATGTAAGTGGCTATGGTGTCACAGACACAAGAAGGAGGCATATCCACTGACCGCAGATTTGATTCCACGTGGAGGCTCACTATCGGACTTATCGTGAAAGCACTGGGTTCGAAAGGGATGCTAGGTGTTGGCCGCAATCGAACACCTTGAGAGAACAAGGTGTAGCGGAGTTATGCACTGCGGCCCTATAGTGAAATCGTGTGCGAATGTGGCTTTTGCAGAGATTTATGTGGCAATTATTTTCACTACACCATGTCGAATGTGACAGAAGCTTTCATATGGGTGTCTCCAATTTTTGCAATAATGCTCAAATAGTGGTCAATATCTTGTGTTTCTGCTAGCCCTGGTCAGCCAAGTAGAACATATGCTTTTTCTTTCATTCAGAAAAGTCTGATACTTTATAAAACGCAACTCATCGAAGCGCCCATGAACTTGTTCGGAGGAAACAAAATAAACAGAAAATAAAGAGCAACTCTCAGCGGAAGAAAGTATAGTGTACTAGAGCCTAAACTGCATGACAGCAATATTACTACATATGAAGGTGGTGCCATATCTTGAGTTTCCAATGAGTAAATGGCAACAGAAACGTACTTACCTTGCGTCTCGTACTTCACGCCATTTTCTATAGTGTAATTGTACATCATAATTGCAGTCAACGTTTCTAATGAAGTCTGGCTGAAAATATATAGTAGTACATATGAAATGCCGCTTCCCAAGGAAGAAGGTAGGGAATCTCCAAAGTATCTAAATTCATGTAAGTTGTGACATCTTGTAACACAACACGCACGTTCTAGAAACTGGTCAGCCTGGAAAGCGTGCGATATAATAGCAGGTTTTCTGCTACTCCTTCAGAAGGGACATTTCTGCTGGAAGAATGCAGGTGATGGCAAGCGGTTCGAAGGATTCTTCAATGATATTTTGTTTTTGGTTAAGAGCTTTGAAGAAAGCGCAAACGTTTGTCTCCATGTGGACAAGTGCGCAAAGATGGGGGCACAAAAACTGGGAAAAGGGGTCGTACATATATTGAGCTCCATGGTGTGAGGCAAACGATGCGCCATTTTGAAAGTTCTGGTTTCTGATAAAGATCCAATGCGTGAGCTGATACGAGCAATTGCAGGACAGGGTCAACTCTAGACCATTGGAAGAGACAGCAGTTCTTCCAGCAGTGTACATTCAATAGGTTGCTGCTGATCATGATAAATGGTCCAGTTTTCTGAACGCATAACCTGCAGAAAAATCGAAAAACAAAAAGCTGCCAAGGTTAAACGCGGTTAAACCGGGTTTATCGAGCGACAGCTTGTGAGCCTCGCCGCTCGATGGCCCCGCCTCTTCCCCTTATTCTTCCATGTCTCCTTCTGGTGAAGCGGCAGCCGGAGAGGCTCATGGCCGGCGTAGCAACGACACAGGATGAGCGTGGAACAAAGCACGTGATCAACGCGCTCACACGGTGGAGAAACGTGGGTGCGAACTCAGCCCAGCGCCATCTCGCGTTCTTGGTTTAGGCCGTGAAGCCTACACGCTTCGAAGCTAGAAGACGCAAGGCTTCGAGGCTAGAAGCCGCGACGAGGGTGCCGAGGCATAGGGGAAACCCGCGCCGTGTACGGGCGCTGAAGTGCAGGGCATTGCCACTGAGTGTGGAGAAAGAACTCGTACCACGACCACCACGCTGCACATCTCTCCGCTATCTCCTTCACGCCACCTTGAAATCCCGTTGCTTTAAACGCAGGTTGCACTCACTCTGTACGTGTTTTCGCGGATTTCGTACATCACGAGGCGTTTTAAGAAAATCCGCGTGACTAAAGACTCCATTCGTAACACTGGTGTGTCGAAAGGGCAGCGTCTAATCAGCATTGTACACACTAAGAAAAAAAGAGTCAAGAGGGGGTAACGGCACCGTGACTCTCTTCCAGTATTCATTTGGCCCATTTTGGAAGGTAGAAGCGGAAAAAGAGATTTAGCGTTTCTGAAGGAGTCACTAGACTCGCGAAGCGCGTTTCGATTGGCTTCCGTGATGAAGGCGCCGCCGTATACGCCGTACGTATAGCGCGTTTGCCGTTCGGCGCCATGGTAGCGCCATGGCTGGCCGACGGAGCCGGGCTGGCGCGACGCCTCCTCTCTCCGTCTTCTTGGTCTTTTGGAATGTGTTGCGTTGTTTGCGTTGGCTGCGCGGGTTGCTTGAGTTGCCTGTCTTGTAGTTTTGTGTTCGAGCGAACATACACTTCGGTGGCGGTGACGCCAGGCTCCGTGCTCGAAGTGACGTTTGGAGGGCGGAATATGCATGCAGCTGCGGATACCGACAACGTGCGCCTGTTAACGGTGAGAGCACTGCTTTAGTAGGTACTAATTTTACAGCTTTAGCTGGGGGTCTGCAGCAGCTCTACGGAAGCAGGCTGCCAACTATTTCCAACAGCCTGCAATAGCATGCCCAACTAAAACTGTCAGTTAACGAGTTGACCCCGTTATGCGCGTTCCTGTACAAGCTCCTTTAAAAGGAGCGATGCAAACAATTATCAAGGGTTATTGTTTGCTGATCGCACATAGTGTGTGCACTACTAAGGTGGAACATGTCGTTTTGAGATGCGTTTTTGTTTGCTTCGCAATATTTCCATCGACATTGAGTGTGCAGCAGCCTTCCGCGCGTGGGAACGTAAAAAAAAGTCTGTGCACAGAACACTTAGAAGCGCTATCTATGATCATTTTTGTCGGCTTAAAGACGGTAGTTTAAGAGTCAGATATAGTACGATGTTTCCAGCGTGTACGCCGTAGTCACTTAAGTTGGACACGCCTCGTCGGTAAGGTGAAAAGCTCGAGACGTTCGATAGCGTGCGTTCTTGCGGCCGCAGCCGTGCCCTCTTTTTTCCACGTTTTTGTTTCCTGTTCTCGTGGTTTGCTTACATTTGCGATGATGTTAAACGTTATAACAAAGTCGAGTGAGTGTACGTGAGTATGGGAGCTAGGTGCGGTAATTCCAGCATATGCCATGTCTGATCTCGACGTATACGGCGTCCGCGCGCGCTGGGTGTCGTTCGGGCGCTCGTACTCGCATGTGTTTATCTGATTACTTAAAAGGCGATCAGTAACCGTGGACGACGAGCCCCTAACTGCCGATGGATGCGCTTGAGTGTTGAAATATGCCGGCGCAAATAGGATCTGATTCTGAATGGAAATATTGAAGAGATTTCGCAGGAAAGAAGTGCTTTCATTCGTGCATAGCCAGTGCCCATTGCGAAACGATGTTCCCGCCTTCTTCTACGTGAAAACTTGTTTTCGTGCGAAATTATTCAAAACGAAACACACGCGTCAGATGCGTGTACAGTAACGGTGTGTTTAACAAAGGGTGGTTTTAAATACAAATAATGAGTGTGTGTCTGCTGGTTATTCCCAGAATCCCGGACCGCTTCTCCTGCCTCTTCAGTTTAGTTTACAGTCACACTCGGGGTCACGAAGGTGTCGCTATGGTCTGGCGCCTCACCATTCGTGATGGAAAAATCAACAGCGGCGCTCGCCCTGTCAACGAGGCAGTCGGTCCTACATTTCCTTTGGTTGGAAACACGAAGTAGGAAAGGAGGTGTGGCACACACACACAAGGGAGCCTAAAACCAATTTAGTTTTGTAATGATAATGTGATCCTTGGATAAGAGTCATTCCACTCTTTCTAGAGGGTCAGGGTACCCTACTAGAACGCGCCGACTCTGACCCACCAAGAGAGTCACCTTGACTCTTTAAAGAGAGTCGTGTACGTGGGAAGTCAGAACTTTGCGAAGAGGGTCACGTATACTCTTTTTTTTAGAGTGTTGGATTTGCGGAGAAGATAATAGCAGACGACATTATCCTAGTCTAACCAAATATCTCTGGCGCTTCCGAGAACAGGGAAGACACAGGAGAGAAGACAGGATAGGGCGCCAGACTCACTACATTTGCCTCAAGAGACAGGATTGTGATGTTTTCATCAAAATATATCAGCTACAAATCCGTGTTGCCTCTGTTCGCTACCACGCCATTCGATGGGCTCTGCGTAAATACACAAAATATATCACCGCACAACACAAATATGAAATATGTCCACACGCCTCTCGCTAGTACGTCCTCTATGATCTAGAACATTGGCAGCAGCGTAAATGCAAGGTAGTGCGGGGTCAACGCACACATATCAAGTAGTCATATATTATATACGAAATCAAGGACGAAATCAGTAACTTTCTATAAACAGGATCACCTATGTCATTTATCTACAAACATTTAGAAGGTAACTTTTTGAAAACTACATCTTCCTGATGGCCTCCTTTTACGGCAGTGCATTGTTGCAAACCCTTCTTGAAGTCGCACACGCGCCTCTGTAGACCCTCTTGAGTGGCTGCAACTTCGTCATCAATGGCTAATAATAATCATATCTGGGGTTTAACGTCCCAAAACCACGATATGATTATGAGGGACGCCGTAGCGAAGGGCTACGGAAATTTCGACCACCTGGGGTTATTTAACGCGCACCTAAACCTAGGTACACGGGCCTCAAACATTTGCGCCTCCATCGAAAATGCAGCCGCCGCGACCGGGATTCGATCCCGTGACCTTCGGGTCAGCAGTCGAGTGCCATAACCACTAGACCACCGTGGCGGGGCTCGTCATCAATGGCTTGCGTTTGTCGTCAGCGGCTTCGTCATCAATTTGAAATATGGAAGTTGGCTCCGCGCCGCAATGTATATTTGCACCCACTGTAGAAGTTGCACGCACTGTAGAAATTTCTGCTTCGATTCCGGCACCACAAAGACGGGGACGTGTATCACCGAGATATTCGATTTATCAGTGCAGGATTGAAGCAGGAACGTACTCTGGTTAAGTCATATGCTTGATGCAGATGCTCATTTTTTCTGCATGCATTAACGCCGACGCCGCACTGCTAGCGCATGCAACAAAATTTGTTTACCTTGTTCAGCGCACTTCAGTAAGCCATGCCTGTGGTCTGCTCTTTTGGTGTCAACTATTAGCAATCAGGAGAGTCTTACGGGTGAAATCAACTACTTCGTGTTTTCAATGCTGTTATGACAGTTAACAACGCAGCAGTATAACGATTCCTCCGTCGGAGCGGAGGTGTCGTACCCGGTGGCTTAACTTCGCTTTCTCCGGTAGGGGAATGGCAAGCGCTGGCGTCGGCGGAGAAATTTGAGCGGGTCTCCCCTATTGCACTACAAGACAGCACAGAGACGCTGCTCGACCCCGGTAGCGCTGCAGGCGCGAACGCGCGTTGACGTTAAATGCAGCTAGCGCCTCTGGCGGTGACGACATGAAAGACTTACCATGAGCCGCTGTTTCTTTTCGCTAACATGCTGAACTAGTGTTTCGCTGTAGTCCTTCAACCTTGGCTGAGCTTGAAGATAAAATTGTTCCATGCAGGCGTTCTCTGCTTTTGTACCGGGAGGAGTAGAGGTATTCCTCTCATATGTGGATATATTGTGAGACAGATTAGAGGCTGACAGTGCGTGTGTTCTATAGCTGCGCCGAACGATTCTAGAAACAGTTACGCATTGTGCAGACCAGGTGGTACAATAAAGGCACAGGTAAGGATCGATTTCAAGTATTGCCCCTAAATGCATCTATATTTTGGCTCTCTGTACCCATTTAACCGAAACCTGTTGATTGCTTCTTATGGTAACTTGCCCTTTTCATTTATCACGCCATCTAATCTTTACAATGCCGTTATCCATAGCTTCTTGGTGTTTTGTCTTTCATTCCTGTACTACAGGTGGAATTCAGCTCATTTTAGCGTACAAGAAAATCGAAGGTGTGCTTAGTATGCGCGAGAGTTTCTGCTTTTGCCCGAAGTTTCAACGGAAACCTTACTTCGGTTGCATGTCCGTGACGCGTATTCGCACCGCCCGTAATACTTCGCAATCCGAACAACCAACGTATTTTTTCTCATACATAAATTTTCATTGCTTTAGCATACACTCTAAGTCCATTTATTTAAAGAGTTCGCCCTCCTACATCCTTCCGGATTTGTTCGTTATACCAGTCAATGTGTGGAAAGGAGGATGTACTAACTTAAGTATTGAAGGTTCAGTATTGGAGCTCCTACAAGAAAAAACTTCCTTTTAGGGTAATTCGGCATTTATGGATGCCTGTCAAGTGAGATTCCTTAAGCCATTCAGCGCCAGCAAAATTCATTCCCTCTACTGTGCTCACTGTGAAGTTCAAAATTCCTAAATCGGTCATTAAAATGTTGTGCTTTCCTTTTTTTTTCCTTACCCTGATTGTGTCAAGCTCCACACATTGTAGGATTTCGTTCACAACCCATTTTCTTCAACGCGCCGCCTCGGCTCATGACATGTCTACCTGCGCAGCTACAAGAAGAGTGTGGGACACGACACTGTGCCACTCCCGTAGCCATTTGCGTCCTGCTCCCTGGCTGAAGGCGGGAAGCCCTGTTTCCTTCCTTACTCTCTTCTGAAGAGACTCCTCTCGAGACCACAAGGAATGCGCTACGGTTTCTTGGGGGCCTTGTTGTCTTTTGGCTTGGGGAGCGATGACGAACACAGCTCAATCGAGTCGGGGGCCATCCAGACGCCGTCAACCCCTGTACAACCCTGGCCTTTTGAGTGCTACTTGAGCCGGAGTGCAAATCCACGAGAGGTGAGTACGAGTAGTAACGCTCTCTCTCGTGTGCTTTATATTTTGTTGCGTTTTCACGTTCTCGCGCGGAAATTCTCCGCCGCTTCGTTTTGCCCTGAATTATATTGCTGCGTATGCTGGCAGTTTGACTGAATAAAACTGTGTCAGCCAAAGAACCACTGGTCTGAAACCCGCCGTGGTCGCGACTCAACGCGAACCACGGGTTAGGGGTCCAGCTCTAACTGATAGGGCTGCTGCGTCGTGCTGGTAGCCAGTGACGGACGCTCCGCTAGAACGTAGTCACGCCCTAAGACGGGACGGTTTCGCTCGCATGGATCTCTTTGTTAAATAGTAACCCCTATACCACCTTCCCAATGTGTTGCCTTCTGATGAAATGTTCTTTAAGTTATTTCCAGCAATGTTCTCATGGAAGCTTTATCACATTCTCTATCTGAGTAATGCAAGTTTGTAGTGTACAAATAATTATTGTTTAGAGAAAGGTTTTACATCAACAAAACTTCAAATAACTTTTGTCTTTCGGAGTCCCAAGTGCAATTTTTTTTAATGTAAGCACAACGGCTTGTGTGGCCATTACAGTGAGATAAATCTTTTCTATTGTGATACATACAAGATGTACTGTCATATACCATCGCAAATACTACTTTCTTACATCTTTCACAATTATTCGAGGCAGGGAGGATCAAAGTATAGTGACGGTACTGCCACGCAATGTATCTGCACAGTTCCAAAAAGGAAAATAGAACACGTACTTACAATGTACTTCTCGACGCATTCTTAAAATTTATTGTAGCATTGAGGCTTTTCTGGCCTTCTGACACGTTGTTTCCTTTAATGAACACACAACTGAAGTTTTGACCCCATAAGTCGTGATCCTTGTATGTCGTGTTTATTAGAAAGTATGTTGAATTTAGGTATCGCTTTATGCTCTAAAAGAAAATTTACACATTTTTTTCGTTATTGAAAGAAACTTATTCCGCATTGTGCATAGCTTTTCGCTCTATATTAAGGGCGCTTCGTAACATTCTTACAATAAATCACCATCACAGACGTAGTGTAAACATTCCTTATTGTGGTTGCAAAAGTAATTATAAGGACAAGAAAACAGCAGCGCTTCATTTGGAGTCGTATTCTCTGGCTAGAAAGACATGGAAAAATTCATATTAGGGATATCCTTCATCTTATGACATAGACCTATGCATAGATCTGTGCTAAGTTCTAAAATCAAAAATATCATAAGGAGGCCAATCCAGAAATCTAATACGTGTAAGCCTCAACCTATATAAGCAGACATAGTTAAAGTTCCCCGGGGAAAGAGGTATGTAACTCAAAACTACTGCCACTACGACGCACAATTCCCAAATATAACCTGTCTGGTTCTCTAGGGTCTAGGCGTAACGTTGAGAAGCTCCTAAGTACGAGGAAATCATAGAAATCATCTTACAAGGCAGAAGGCACTGACCTCCCTTGTGCTTTGTATTCGGAGTGGAAATCGCTCTAATAATTGCCTTCGCACGCATTTATTATTTAGTATATAGTGGAGCTTTTTTATATATAAACGGTTTTTTGTGCAATTTTAAAATGTATACGTGAGCCACACGTATTTTCCAGATGCATGCGGTTTAAAAAAAATAGCGGCCAACATTTTGCTACAGATGTAATATTACCATTCCGCTCACCTTCTTGACGCCAAACTTTGCGAGCAGCTTAGAGGGCACACGGTGAGTAATGAGAGTGAAAGTATTGCTAGGTGGTTTACGAGCGGTCAAACGCGTACATGATCAGGCTTGTGATTCGAATGAACTCTAAGCAGTTATATATATATATATATATATATATATATGTTGGGTCCGAAATAACAAGCAGGATGATTAAAAAAAAGAGGAACATTGTTACGGGCAGCACACTTAGTGCATCATGTTCTCAGTATACTGCAGTAGCCACTACTAGTATTTCGTTAATGCGGTTCGTAAATTAGTCCCAGTTATATGTGTATCTCCACAAATACTCCCCCACATAATTAAAATGTGAATAAGGCAATGAGGCATATGTAGGCATGTTCAAATGAACTCTGACTGCGCTATTTTCATGAATGTACTAATTGCGCGCTCTCTTTTTTTTTTTGCTAATAAAGAAAGGCCGCGAAATATGGAAAATGACGCGTGACTAGACTGCAGCGCGCATGAGGAGCAGCGCCCTCAAACAGGACCACTGTGAGGTAGCAAGTGAAGAATACGCTCCCGCCTCTTGCGGGTGGGAGCGTAGAGACGTGTTATTTTTTCATATTTCGCGTGTTGTCTTTATCAGCCGGGAAAAAAATGGACACGTAATTAGTACGTTGCTGAAAATAGCGCAGTTAGATGTCATTTGAGCATCCCTACATATGCCTCATTGATATATTAAACATTACGGGAGTTAGAAACCTAATTAGGACTAATTAACTAAATCTAATGAACGAAAAGCTATTATTGACTACTACAGTATACTGGGAAGAATATGTACTAGTCGGCTTTATGTACCGACGTTCCTCTTTTTTTTAATCGTGCTGTGCTGCATAGATAGATAGATAGATAGATAGATAGATAGATAGATAGATAGATAGATAGATAGATAGATAGATAGATAGATAGATAGATAGATAGATAGATAGATAGATAGATAGATAGATAGATAGATAGATAGATAGATAGAATAGATAGATAGATAGATAGATAGATAGATAGATAGATAGATAGATAGATAGATAGATAGATAGATAGATAGATAGATAGATAGATAGATAGATAGAATTTCTTCTGGCTACCGAAATAAAAATTGTGAAAAACTTCGTACTACAATATAGGAAACAAAACAAATATTTACTTTATCCTGACAGTTTCGGGTGCCGGTCCAGCCTTCTTCGGAGGATGTAATTGAAATGACACAGCCATTGCCCAACCCGCTGCACAAGGGCCGCCCACCCAGTTTGGGGGCCAAACGACACTTTCAAAAAAAAGCAAAAAGAAAGAAAAAAAGAAAGAGAAATAACGGAAGAAGCAACCGCGACAGTTGATTTTCTGGGGCGTTCGTGAGCGGCTGCAAAACGAGAGAGGGGAAGAACAACGGGAGGAAGAACGTAGAGCCGCCGGAGGCGGGCGAGGTGGTCGGGTTTTGCCCCTCTTATGTTCGCAGAGTAGACAAAAAAACGCCAGGCCTGCGCTGAAACCGCAGCACAGTCACAGCGAAAGCTGGAAGAGCGGCGTTTCTAGAGCCCGTTAAGCTCTCCTGGGGCTACAGTACAAGTACACTAGAAAGGTACCCACTACGCCATAAATCACAATTTTTGTGAGATTGGGAAGCACCTACTAAGCCATTATTCGTCATTCTGCGGAGAAGCGAAGCACCAGCTACACGTCTGTAAGGCATCATGTGCACTTTGTTGACGCGACGACTGATGACGATGAAGAATTATGGCTCAGCCCTGTGTAATGGGTTGGAATCTTTAAACGGCCCACCAGTTATGTAATTTGCATTGGGCGACGCCCGGTCACTATTTCCCTCTCCCGTCATGTTGTATAACATACGTTGACGTGGGAGAGAGACGGGGGGGGCGAAGAACTTTACTGAGACCCCGAGGAAATGGATCATGCGCTTATGGGCTTCCTTGGCAACCAATACAAGTGCACTTGCGAGGAACCCACTACGCTATAAATCAGTGTAATTTTACTGAGACCCCGAGGAAGTGGATCATGCGCTTATGGGCTTCCTTGGCAACCAATACAAGTGCACCTGTGAGGAACCCACTAGGCTATAAATCATTGTAATTTTTGAGAAGTAGGGCAGCAGGCACTGTGCCATTTTCGTCATTCTACGGAGAGCGTTGGTACCTGCTAAACGCATGTAAGGCATTATGCGCACTTTGTTGATGCTGTGCCTGATGACGATGAATAATTATGGCAGAGTCCTTTGTAATGGGTTGGAAGCATTCAACAACCTACTCGTTGCGCAATTCGCATTGTGTGACGCCTGGTTACAGAATTCGCGTTGTGCGACGCTTGGTGCTTATTTTACTCTTCTACCACGCTATATTGCATATGCTAATGTGGTTCCTTCCCGACATGAAGCCTGTATAGGACCTTTTTGCAAAGCAGTTTCAAGCGCCGGCATGGCTCAGAGGTTGAATACTGGGCTCCCGTGCAGAGGGCCCAGGTTCGAACCTCGTTCTAGCCTGGAATGTTTTTTCTTATTTCGTTTTTTTTCTTATTTCGAGCGATACTGGTTACGGACACCGGCGGCGGCGGACAACTACGGCGCCAAAAACTGCCGGTGAAATGATCTCATAACAGCTTTCGCTGTAAAAGCGGCTTGAGCAAACGACCAAGGAAAAGGAAAAAAGAGAACTGTAGCTTCTACACATCACACACATGGCGTCCAAGACCATATTGTACGGAGGTCTAACGCGTATATATATATATATATATATATATATATATATATATATATATATATATATATATATATATATATATATATATATATATATATATAAACTTCAGACGTCGCAGCGGCTTGTACGAACTGTTAGATGCTCTCTATATGGCCTTTAGCCCTGAAGCACGCAAAAGTTTGTTGTCTTTATCACATCACCTGCATTAACACCTTTGCTGCACGTACAAAATGAGTATAGGAAGTTTACTAAATGTTGATGCTCGAAAGCACCTCTCTATTACAAGGAGCAGATCATGGCTGCTTAGAGGGGGGAACGTGTCACTATGAGATGATGGTTCTTGCCGACTGTGATGAAGGCACAATTACGTACGGTCAATAACGGTCAATTCACATAACAGCGAGCACCCTTAGGCCTCATGTACTTTATAAACAACATGCACTGACATTCAAGCACGCTGCTTAGCTTCCTTGGTAGCTTCGTTGCAATATCCTTCTTATTAGATAAGGAGAGAACCGTATTCTACGTGCTGCCATTCTGCGTGCTGGAGTCCTCCAGTTCGCAGAGTAGGCACAGGTACCTGAGAAAGCAGAATGAATGTTACTCTTCAGGCAAAATAGTGTAGGCGTATGAGATCCCATTCAGCCGCGCCAGATCGTATGTGTGGGAACCTCGACTATGCGTCAACACTGGGCTGATACCACACGACTCCACCATCTGGAGTTCAGCGCTCACTCACTTGGGTGAACATTGTTTTTCATGTGGCTGCACCTAGTTCTTTTCAAAAATTTTGTTGATATACAGGCAAACATAAAACGGGGAAATCATAGAAGCCGTCTATATACGAAGTATGGAAGAAAACAGTGCAACTCAGGCTTCTATCACGATGTCAGTTAAAGAATGCACTTCCTTTCGGGGCACGTGCACAGAGCACCCGTTACAGATGCGTTACGTGTGTTTCATTCTGTCAGCACCAAACTTGAGATATGTTGATAGTGTGTTTGTGTTGACGTAATGTAAGTTTCTTTTGTTTTTAACACGATAGCGTTAAAGAGCTCGTTTTGAAGCAATTCCGTTGTTGGTGCCGGCGTCGTTGGTTGTGAACGAAAAATCATAATCCTTTCCGTGACTGAAAAATTGAGAAACATGAAAATAAAATAAACAATGAAAATATTCGGTTCGGCTGAGAATCGAAGCCACGCCTTCTGCGTGGCAGGCAGGTGTTCTACCACAGAAACACACCATTGGACACACCATTGGTTTTTTTTTCTCTGTCATAACACCTTGGAGACACCACGATACAATGGGTACAGCAACACCGCTACCTGGGCGTAATCATCGATGATCGTTTTTCTTGGCGACCTGCTGTTGCCTCTGTGCGGCGCGAATCCCTGTCCCTGCTCAAGTATGTGGCCGCCTTGAATGCTAGGGGCGATGGCATTCACCAGACGACACCGCTACAAGTGTACCAATCATCTGTACCCTCTTGCGTGATGTATGCCTTGCCACTCGTGAATGTTGCGCCTGGTTTAATGTCTCAACTGGAACGGGATCATCGTGTTGCCCTCCGAGTCATGCTTGGCTAACCTCGAGACGCCCAATCTATTCCATTACTCACTGAAGCACACCAGTCGCCCCTAAGGCTACAAGCTGACCAGAGAGCGTTACATCATATCGAGCACGTACACCGAGCCCCAGAGGGCAAAGTACTCGTTAATGGGCTGATACGGCGCCCGCTTTCTCGCATGGGGAAAATGGCGGCTTTGTTTACTGGCATTACTGGCAATACAGACAAAACCACCTCGGTGACATCATCAGAGGGCACAGTAAATGCATCTTCTTCATTCACCTGTCAAGTCCATAAATACTCAAAAAGTGTGACCAACCTGTTTTGGCACTATTCCAATTAGCCCAGTCACACCTATTTTAAGAATTTAGAGATTACGGTAAAGTATTTACGGACGCATCTGTACGCAGCGACGGCCTCGGCACTTCTGGAGCTTTCTTTTGCCTTTCGACAGACATCAGACGAGTCTTTAAAATACCTCACACATCATCATCAGTGACTGCGGAACTAGCAGCGATTGATGTCGCCCTTAAGTACGTGCAAGAAGGATTGCCTACATCGAAAGTCGTCATCCTTACAGGCTCTCGTGGTGCCCTTAGCAGACTCACTAGAAAAGAGGCCGACAGCCCTATTCTACGCAATATCATAGAATCCTCCGACAAAATTCTCTCACGTGGGGTGTCCCTAGCTGCCCAGTGGATACCTTCGCACGTGGGCATTGCTGAAAATGAAGAGGCTGACCGCCTCGCTTCATCTTGTAATCATGATGACTGTGACTGCCCAGAAATTTTGTCTATGGTGGACAACGCTCGTCTGCTTATACGCCGCCACCTCCTAAAGCAGCACCCAGACCAGCGTGTCCTGAACGGGTCGTTTCCTCCCCGTGTTCGTGGTCGTGGCTTGCCTCGTCGTTTGTTATATAAACTAAGAGTTGGTTCAGTATTGGTGCGCGAACGCTTATATCTTGACGATATGTGCACACAACGGACGTGTATACAGTCCGTTGTGTGCAGCTTGTGGCTCCGGTAAGACTCTTGAGCATCTTATAATACACTGTCCCGCGTTGGCTACGCAGCAGGCTTTGCTGATTAAGGAATATAAGTTCCTCGGATTTAAATGTGCGACCATTGACGATTACCTCTTTCCGAGAACTTGTGTATCTCAACGCGACCAGGCTCCTCGAGCTCTGCTGACCTTTATGGAGTATGGCCACCCGTCTTGAAGCGTTTCTTTGTGTGTGTGTGTGTGTGTGTGTGTGTGTGTATGTGTGTGTGTGTGTGTGTGTGTGTGTGTGTGTGTGTGTGTGTGTGTGTGTGTGTGTGTGTGTGTGTGTGTGTGTGTGTGTGTGTGTGTGTGTGTGTGTGTGTGTGTGTGTGTGTGTGTGTGTGTGTGTGTGTGTGTGTGTTTACCTATTTTTGTCAGTCATCGTCAATTTTTTTTCTTCACTTTCCCATCTCTTTTCCTCTTTTTCTCCTCCTAACTTCCTTTCCTCTGTCTCTTCCCTCCTCCCGAAAGAGCAGGCAGGCGTGGTGCCCCTCTAGGTGGCAGTTGCCAGCTTGCTCTCCCCCTCTTTTCTCTGTGTCCTTGTGTATCTATGTATGCAAATCAAATAAATAAATAAATTTATTACAAACGTGCTACGCCATTGCTTGGAAGTGCTTCGGAAAAAAGCACTATATATTGCGTGGCAAAGCGTAGAATTGCGCCAGGCGTCAAAACTTGTGAATTGCGGAACGAGTGGTTGTTACATTACAAAGCGCTGACACATGTTTAATCATCATCATCACCAAGAGCATCAACAAAAGGAGCAGCTGCGTAGGTTCGCGTGTTGCCTTACGGACGCGTAGTAAAGCTCCTCGCTGATTAGCAAAAAAGAAGAAATATTTCGTAGTGGGCACTTAGCAACTGTACTTGCAGTAGACATTCTCGAATAGTTTGAAACAGCCTATGTTACGCGCACTGTCGTTCGTTTGCTTACAACGCGGTTGAGGCATGCACCGGGAACCGAAGCTAGGCTAGCAATTGAGAAGGCGTTGCGCACGGGGCCCGATTACAGTATCCCGTTCTATTCTTGAAGGCGGAGCTCAAACGTCCTCCAAGTTTTTCTCACTCTTGGCGGATGGTGGTGTTTTCAGCGTAGTTAATGGTGTACACCGTCAGAGTGCGTCTGTGTTAATGAAGATATGAGTACATTTTGTCTTTTTCATAAACCAGTTTAGTTTGTGCTCGTGGTTTCTTTTTTTCTCGTTGGTGTAAGTGCTCCGAAGTCAATTATGAATCAGTGCGAAAGCCCCGGCCTCTGAGTACTATTGCTACGTAAACACTTCTGAGTAATGTAAGAAGCTGGACCGAAACGCCAAGAAAGTCTACCAATCCTCTCGGTCACCTAAACTATGTCCATACATTTCCCAACACATATGGAACTATAGCCCGTCCTTCACAGCCGACGCCTTCCTAGCAGTCCGTATATATTTAACATCCATTGAGAGGACTAGGAGGTGAATTTATGTGTATGTTCAGGGTACCTTTAATGTTTCCCTCAATACAAAGAGCCTAGTCTGTCGCTGACCTACCCGCCATGAAGCCACGTTCGAAACGATCAAACACTTTAATACTAAGGCAGGGACCTTGCCTTCCTTCAATATTAGGATGTATATGGCTTTTTTCTACGATGCCGAAGTTTACCCAGGAGACCACATGACATAAAAGTGGGAACGTTTTCAGTGTAACGGGATGTAGCAAATTGTTCATCTACTGCATCATACGGCCACCACATTGCGCTGAAGCTGCGCAAGAAACGAGAGATATCTTGAATTGCCGCCATCGTATCCGCCACCCTATGAGGCTTGTCGTCCTCATATGAAGTTAGTAGACGGAGACGTACAAGAGGCGATTTCCGACTAGCTTCGGGCGCTTAATCAACTAAGGGGTGTCTTGCCTCCACCGGGTAGCCTTAAAGTCCTAGCACCCATCAGCAGCTCAACCTCAAGGATATTGATCTGCTTTCAAGTCTACATGAAGGGCCAGCCAAGGGCCTCACCTCAGCGGTCAGCTCACTTTCGCGGTGTTACGTTCTGAATCTTGATGTTATGAGCTAAATGCCCCTGAGGGGTTATTGCTGCGTTGAAATTGAACAAACATTCCGGCAGGTCTTACGTAGCGTGATAGTTATGGTGATGCGAGGCAGACTCAGAAGAGGTCGCTCTGCCGCACTACCCCAGCTTCAATCACGCCTCGGGAGACCAATCGACTTCTTTGTGTGAATCGAGTAGCTCTGCGAGTTACACGAGCTTAACAGACAAATCCACTACTGTGTGATAACTACAGTGTATTTAATTGCTCGATGAAACTTGGCACGAGCAAGTATGGTCATATATTTGCGAATGTACCATTTAGTCGTCCCACAAACATTTTGTTGCTGTACTGCTGCTACTGAGCAACGTTTAGTACTCCCGTTTCTAGCAATTTTACAGACTTACAGTTGCGAATAAAGCTGGGGTGTGCACATTTATAGAAAAATAACGGCCAAAATGCTTCTTTAAACAATGTGAATGTATAGCTGAGAGCACTGGGAAATATCCAACTTTCCATCTCATTACACCTAATGGCCCCACACATCCACTGCATCTAGCAATTGCAGATATCGAGACTTATGTAGCTGGATTTTAAACGTTTCATATTGAATCAGTTACCATGTACCAGCTGATTCCATTTCAGGCACGTCAACTTCTTAATTTCGTCACTTCATCTAACCATCTGCCGCCCTCGGTAATGCTTCCTATTTGTTGCTATGCATTCCATCGCTTTAAATGAAAAATCGGTAAACTGTCATTCATGCTTAGGAAACATCGAAGTTTCCGACACTAAGTGTTCTTTAAAGTGTCATAAGCAATGACCACGGCTGTAACAGCCAAAATATATATTGATGGGCGCGCAAGCCTTGTAGCAAACAGCGAACCTTGAATAGAAATTGAACACCTATATTATATTATAAAAAAGTCACAGTTTCGCCGCAATGGCAAAGCAATGAATGGGATAGCAAACATTACACCATTTCCCGCTAAAGGGGACCATGAGGCGATGCGAAGCCGGAGCATTTGTATGATCGCATTCCGTTGGCGTTCGTTGGGCATGCTACCGACCTCGCGTCGTGGAGCGCAAAGACGAACGCTACGCGCGTCTTGTCTTCCCTCTAGCCTGGCCGTTAATTCTCACAGGTCGAGTGGGAACGCAGTCGGCAGGCGTGCGAGAGGGGGCAGCGTAGGAGAGGAGAGAGAGGGGGAGGGGACGCGCATGCGCTGGTGCACATCGCGGCGTTGCGCAGGAGAGCATTTCGGCATGTCTAGCCCGCGTTTGAGAGGAAGAGTGGAAAGAGGGAAAGAGGAGAGATGAGGGGAGAGGGAATGTTGGGAGGGGGAAACGTGAGAGTGGAGGGGAGAGGGTAAGTGGAGAGGGGGAGAGGGGAGGGGGAGGGTGAACGGAGAGGATATGCGCATGCGCAGTAAGTATGGTCACGCCGCACACCACCACCACCACCACCGGATTGAACTCCGCCATAAGATACTTCGCATCTAATAAATTGGAATGTAACGCGGAGAACAGAAAACAGCTCGAAATTGCCAGCGCGTCACTCGAGCCCAAAGGACGCACGAAAAGAACGCACACAGGACGAGCGCGAACTATCATGCGTCACAGCTCGACACTGGAAGCGCACTGCTCAAACATAAAGCAGGACGCACTAAACGAACGAACAGGTACACACAGGACGAGCGCGAACTGTCACAGTTGTTACTTATTTCTGTTTGAACAGCGCGCTCCTTTCGCAAATGCGGCCGTTGCGAAGTGGCCTTCGTACGCTCTGTGGCTTCAGCGCCGACATCGCGGGGAAAGCACAAGACATACAACCGCCCTCGCCATCCCCCCCAGCGGCCGCCTCCTTCTTTCCTCGAGATAAGCGCACGAAGGCGGCCATGCCCTGTATGGCGAAGACCAACGGCGTTCGCAGGAGCGGGGCGATGATTTTTAAAGCGCGCAACGCGCGCACATCGCGCCATCTATGTGGCGAATAAGAAAGCATGCTGAAGGAAATGGTGTATATAAATAGCTCACCGTTAGCTATTTATATACACCAGTATCGAGACGGTACTGTTGGTGGCGTAACCGTCTAACGTCGCTCACTGGAAAGCGAGAGGTCGCCCGTTCGATTCCGCGCGTCGGAACGTTTTTCTGCATATTTTTTCTTTGTGGCTTATATACAGGGTGTTTCAAGAAATGTGTCCAACCTCCTCAAAAAATCAGGAAAATGCGATATTTGATTGCTGCATTCAGAATTGTTTTTCTGTAGTAGCAGGGATTTTAAGATGGTGAAAGAAATTATTTGGGACTGTAATTAAAAAAGTTAAATTAATTAACTTTTTAATTAGTGGAGTTAGGTGGTTATATCAAATGGCAGAATTGAAGTTCTTCATGCCAAAAACCCAACCCAACTTTGAGATTTCGGAAAAGTGGCATCTAGAAATAATTGCGATGTAATGAAATTCAACCAAATTCAATGGCGAAACCTAAACAAAAACATGGAAGAACGCGACTGCCTTATTCTTCTTTGACGTCCAATATGAGTGAATGACTTTTTCTGTAGCGCTAGGCATCTTAAGATGGTTAGAGACATGACTTGAGACAGTAATTAAGAAAGTTAGATTAATTAACTTTTTAATTAGTGGAGTTAGATGACTATGTCAAATTGGGGAATTGAAGTTCTGCGTGCCAGAAACCCATCCCAACATTGAGATTTCGAAAAAGCGGCCTCTAGTAATAATACGAAGTAATAAAATTCAACCGAATTTGATGGCGTTCGCTGTTGAAAGCCGTTGCATTTTGTTGAAATTCATTACGCCACAACAATTACTAGAGGACGCCTTTTCGAAATCTCAAAGCTCGGATGGGTTCCTCGCATGAAGAACTTCAATTCTCCCATTTGACGCAATCACCTAACTCCATTAATTAAAAAGTTAATAATGTAACTTTCTTAATTACTGTCCCAAATGATGTCCTTAATACTAA